>NC_142935.1:47022573-47025073 GCF_046866305.1 Octopus bimaculoides | reverse complement strand
AATTTTTAACTTTTCAACTTGCAAAGGTGTATTATTTGCAATATGTGGGGCCATACTGGTTCATTTAGTATATTTTGAGAGTCATAGGCATAATATCTATACCTTATTTTTTTAGTTTAATTAGATTTGTTTCACATTTTTCAAGGTTTTTTTTTTATTGATAGAGTAGGGTTGTTGCTCAAAAGTGAATTTTATTGTCTGCTATTAGTGTATTCAATGGCATCAGGAATCAATCAATTCAATACCAGGGATATTTTGCGGTTGAAACAATTACCTTTATCCACCCTGCCATTAAAAACTGACACATGTCTCTTGTCAAAAGAAGGGGATAAAAAAAAAAAAAACATTTTTCTTTATCCTTTCAGAATTTCTGAAAATTTTCTTGTAGGTACCACAATTGCAATATTTTCTTATACATACAGATTTATATTCTTATTGTATAGAAAATGATTTATTAGGTTCTTGCTAACCTTTGCTCAAGAGTATTACCATTTTCTGTCAATTCACCATTCTCAGAGCAACAGTGATCATGTTGATCCTGAAAAATTACATTATGGTGTTAAGGATAAAAAGAAAATGAAGGGGGACTACAAATGTGGTTAGGATATTCTTTTATTTTTAGTTTAGTTTACTTCATTTTCAATAGTGTTGTTTTTATGTATTACAGTTGAGTTTAACGTGGATGTAATAAACGTGATATATCTCCCTCTCACTGGGGCTGCAGTGTTTATGGCTAAATACTTCAATAAACATGAGTATTGCATACTCTCTGAAAAAGTTGCATTTTTATATCTATTTTTTTTTTTTTTTTTCTATAATTGATTCATGTTTCGCTTTGCATATTAACCTTTCTGCCACCTTATTTGAAAGCTTCAAGAGATAGACATGTTCTAGTTTTCCACCATAGTCTCCCTAGGTATGCCAGAATGTTCATAAAACTGCTGAAGATCAGCGAAGAGCAGAAAAGTGATCTTAAGAAGCTCGGAAAAAATAGCCGTCAAAAGTGCTAGGATGATGAAAATTATTTAATAATTTTATAAGGGAATTAAAGAAAACATCATTGTCAGGAATATGGTAAACTGTACCCAAATACACTGTCTTCAAGAATACTATGATGATAATAATATTCATTTATTTTCAGTAAATTATCAATTCATAGTTATTCACAAACTATGTTTCAGAAGATGATGTTGCTACCTGTGCTTAATTTAACATCGTTTTTGATTAATTGAAATTTGTGGCGTTCTTCTCCTTGCCTCTTGTGAGATTAATATTTCCTTAACGTTGGCAAATGTTCTTGTCATTATAGTTACACTTTCATATGATTGTAAATTATTTTCAGCTCACACCATATGGTAAGTTATACGTGACTACATGTTCTTCATGCTCAAGACACATGTGGAATATTTTCCAATGACATTTTTAATAAGATATTGTTATATTCTTTCAACACAGAAGTAATTTCTTACCCAATATGCTGATAAATATGAAATTACATTGTTCATATAAAACCACCCACACTAGCTGGATAGAAGGAACTCCTGTCTTTCCAAAGAAATAAGGTAAGTGGATCTTTCTCGCCTTCCTACTGCAATCAACCATGGTCTTATAGGTTGTGTAAATAGACGTGGGCTTGAGTCACCTTGGAAACTGGGCCACCAACAAAATAACCTAATAAATGATAATCAGTTGCATGAGGAGTAAATTACCTGGTTTGGGTGGTTTACCCAATGAGTTTTACTTTCACATGCCAAACTAGTTTGGATACTGCTTGACAGATATACATGGCAATTGGTAACAGAATGGGAAAATATATATTTCTGTGAGTTGAGAACAATGGAGGTGCTAAGAATAAACCAAAACAAGAGGGTTCACATTGATAATTCTGACATCTGTAACTTTGTTAAAATATAGATTTCAAAATATCAGCTAAGATGTTGACATCTGTGATGCTTATCATCTATGGTCTAATTGATGATGTGCAATCAAATGACATCCTAAGCAGATCTTCCACAATGCTTTTCCCACATGCGATACATCACAGAGAGGGTGGAGCGGGCAGGGCCCTGAACAATTTAGACCAATCAAACACGATCTGTTCCCATGACGGCTGGCCCCATTCCCGTCTTTTACAGTTAGATTGCCACAGAGTACAGAGATATTCACTCAGTGATCAAGGTAACCATTCAGAATGATATACTTTATCTGTCAAGGTTATTTCCTCACATCTCTTTACATACTGACTCTTGAACCACTACAGTGGAAACAAGAGATGTTGAGGGGTATCCAGCAGAAACTAGGATGTGGAAGGACTATGTTGGTATATGCAATGACTTCTCTGTCATTATGTCACACATCAGGTACATCAAGGTGATCAGCTCCACTCAAAGAGATTACAAAGTGGTGATAGGTGCAAAAACAACCAAGGAAAGTCAGTGGCTTTGCAGAATAGCACCTAGAGAGACAGGCCTTCCACAGATTTCATTTTAATAGGTAACGA
>NC_142935.1:46967573-47020073 GCF_046866305.1 Octopus bimaculoides | reverse complement strand
GCTCTCTCTCTCTCTCACACACACACACATATATAATGATACACACTTATGCAAACAGTAATATATGCACATATTTATATACAGTTATGTATATATATATATATATATATATACATAGACAGATAGATAGATAGATAGATACACACACAAATACATACATACATACATACATACATACATATATACGTACATACATACATACAGACATATACATGTGAATATATTATTTTACAAATACATACACATAAATATATACAGATATAAATGTTTATTATACATACATATACACACACACACACACACACACACACACACATATATATATATATATATATAGTTAAATAGATAGATAGATAGATAGATAGATAGATAGATAGATAGATAGATAGATAGATATAAGTATATATGCATATATGTATATACATGTACATCCATATACATGTATACATACATATGTATGTATGTATGTATGTATGTTGCAACAACATCTCTTCCTCGCAATTCAATGTGACAATCTGGATATTTCAATGTATTTATTCTCTCAGTTTTTCTCTTGTCTCCCCCTCCTTTTAAAACAACAATTCATGTCATGTGCGTTAACAGTTTTTTTGTCAAATGTGTTAACTGTTTCTTATCTCCTCATAATTTTTTTAAAAAAATAACACACACGAAAAAAGAATTATAATTTTTAAAATCATTTCCATAAGATTTTTTCAAAAAATTTTAATTTATTAATTTATATTTTCACTTTTTATAATTCACAACTTTTTTCAATTTTGCTTGTAATTTTTATTTTCATGTTATTTTATTTCACTTGTTTTTCTATATTCTTCTTTTCTAAATGCAGAAGTATGAGGATGTGTGTGTGGTACCATGAGAAAATATACACACCATTAATTAGTGGGTAGTTATCCTACACTTCCCTCCTCTTCCTCCTCCCTCTTCAATTCTTTCTTTTCTCTTCCTCCCTACCTTTCAGGTAACCACATCTCCATCTCTCCTCTCTTTATACTTGTTTTTTTTTAACTTTTTCTCATCCTTTCACTTGTCCCTTGTTAAATCACGACGACTTCAACCCCCACCACCAACACCACCACCACCACAGCACCACTATATTACGAACACTGCATAAGCCACCGTCACCTTCACCACCCACATAACCATACATCATTATCATCACCTCCACCAGCACCACCTCAACTACCTCTGCAAACTGCATAATCACTATTACTGCTATCTGCACCATACATTTCCCTCAATAACCACAAGACTAATACCAAAAGAACAACACTCCACTGCAGAACCCATCATCAGTACAACAACCACCAACACTACCACCATCACCATAATTAGCTCTATCACTACCATCACCTGTACATCTACTACCAAACACTGCCATAGCCACTATCCTTGTCACCATCACCATAATCATTATCCCTTTCAGTGTCACCAGTAACACTTACAAACACTGCCATCACCAACACCACCAACACCCCCAGAACTAACACGAACACCAACACCCTTAGCATCATTGTAAGAAACTGTGGTTCTGTCATTAACACTATATAACTGAGAGCACCATTCTAAGAAACAATTGCTTTGCCATAAACACTATATGACAAATAACTACCAATACGACCTGTATGGAATAACAAAGTCTCCATTGCTGCCATGCATGCTCCAGCTCCAATCCACTACGACCATCTCTCCTGTGATCAACCAACAATTATCGATATAATGCCACCATTTAAGGAGGCAAGCACGCAGAATCATTAGGATGCCAGGCAAAAATTCTTAGTGGTATTTCATCCATCTTTGTGTTCTGATTTCAAATACCTTCAAGATTGACTTTGCTTTTCATCGAAAAGTTCTGCAACATCATTTCCATCTCCATCGCCTTCATTTTTACCTTACCATTACCTCCAAATTAACCACACCATCATCATCATCACCATTAAATCTTTCATTTTATCATCATCATTGTCACACAACCATTCGTTTAACATTACTCTAACCATCACCTAGCCAAACAGTACATCACCATCAACTCCACCATCACCGTCAACTATACTAAACCATCACCATTAGCTTTGCTATACCACCGCTATAAACATCACCAATACCTACACTATACTATCACCAGTACTGTCAACTCCACCTTACCATCACCATCACATCAACTGTACAGCACCACCACTATCAACTCCACCATACCATCATCATCAACTCTACCAAACCATCACCATCAACTTTGCCATGCTATCACCATAATCAGCACCAACACCTCCACTATGCTACCTCCATCACCATCAACTCCACCTTGCCATCACCATCACCTCCACCATACAGTGCCACCACTATCAACTTCATCATACCATCAGCATCAGCTCTACCAGACCATCCACTTCAGCCTTGCTATACCATCACTATGCTTTCACTAACACCATCAACTTTACTTTAGCCATCACAATCACCTCCACCATCACCATCTTTGTCACTATTAACTCAATTCCCATATCATTATTAATACGCCACTACACTTCAAAATTAACACAAACCATGCCATTATCGATTCCCTCCCAACCACCACCACCACCACCACCACCACCACAATCACCACAATCACCACCATCACCAACACCACCACTACAACCACAACCATCACCACCAGAACCACCACCACAACCACAACCACCATCATCACGAATAGCACCACTGACATCTCAATGCCTATGACAACCTCTACCATCACCAATCATTGCTACCACCAACACTACCACTGCCACCATCAGCATCACCACCATCACCACCATCATCAATACCAACTCCACCGTCAGTCGCCAACACCACCATTACCTCCATCACAACCACCACGTCTACCACTACCACCACCAAATCCCCCACTTCCTCCTCCTTTGCCTTTCCTCCCCTTCCACTTTCCCCTACTCCTCTCATTAGGCAGTCTTTCATTTATCAAGACTGTCTTGTTTTACAGAATAGTTTTCCTTCTTAAATTTACTAATTTTATGCTTGTTTTCGTGGTTGTTGTTGTTATTGTATTCTGCATTCTGTGTCACTGCTGCTACTGTTGTTGTTGTTGTTGCTTTTCTTGATTTGTTATACATTTTTGTTTTCACAGTCAACACAATTTTTCCCATATACACATACCCATAGAGACATATGAACACATATTTATATACATATACATGTGTGTGTGTGTGTGTGTGTGTGTGTGTGTGTGTGTGTGTGTTGGTTTTAAATAACATGAATCCACTAAGACATCTTGGAAACAAACTGATGAGAAAATCAGCTGTGAATGTTCCTTGTATCTTGTTTTCGTCTCCCTTTTCCATCCATTATGTTTTCGCCCAGTTTTCATCTATTTTCCCCTTCTCTGTCTAACTTCTGAAATACATTTATATATATATTTTATATGTATACAGATATATGTTTTGATGAATACAGGTATGTCAAATATCATAAAACATAAATTCTTGATCTATTAAAATTATCTCTGCTTCTAAGGGCTGTGTCATAATTAATAAATGGTAACTGAGACTATCTCTATATAAAAAGGAGGAAGAATTTCAAGATTTCTCCAAAGCTGATATGCTATATGTACATACATATACAAAAGTGTGTGGTATCTTTGCCTGCATATTAACACACACACACACACATTCATACGTGTTCTTCTATGTCTGTGTGTGTGTGTGTATATATATATATATATATATATATATATCATCATCATCATATCATCATCATCACCATTTGACGTTCATTGTCCATATACTGGCATGGGTTGGATGGTTTGATCAGGGCTGTACAGATGCACACATCAGGTGTCACAATGATTGTATAGCAATGTGAAGCAAAGTGTTTTACTGAAGAACATATGTCATCCTGTCCAAGAGTCAAACCCATGGTCTAGTGATCATGTGCACAACACCTTAACCTCTAGTCCACATGCTTTTATATATATATATATATATATATATATATATATATATATATATATATATATATATATATATATATATGTATCTGTGTGTGTGTACATGTGTATGCATGTGTGTATGTATGTGTTGTATATATAAAGCCATATAATTTCATGCCTATGTGCATAATGCTGTTTCATTGTGTGGCTATATATATATATATATATATATATATATATATATATACACAATTCAAACATCAACAAGCAAGAAAAAACAACAATGCATGGAATAAGTACAATGTTATTGGACGCTCAGGAAAGAAAAGAAAGAGGATTTCACATTTCGAGCAGAGCTCTTCATCAAAAATATAGAAAAAGTCCAAAGGGGAGGCAGAGAAAGAAAATTGCCAACGATATACACGGTGGTGGCAGTGTTGGTGTGGTGGTGGTGGTGGTGGTGGTGGTGGTGGTGGTGGTGGTGGTGGTGGTGGCTGCGGCGGCGGTGGTGGTGGCGGCAGTGGCAGTAATGGCAGCAGTGGCAGTGGCGATGGCAGTGGTGGTGGTGGTGTGAAGAATTGATGGTGAAGGCTCTAACATTTATAATCATGATGCAGTCCATCAGTGTCCATGCATATATTTTCTCTCATGTTGGTGGGATTAGAAAATGTCACTTATATAGTTTAGGCAGGTATCTGGATGAAAAGAATTCATTAGTATAGTTCTCTTTCTCTGCCAAGTGTAGCCTGTACCTCCCACTGCTATTGAAGTAAGCATTGCACCTCTCCAGTACTTCCCACTTGATGCTGTAATTTGCGATGCTGAGAAAGCACTAAGAAAGTGAGAAGCATAAAGTAAATGAGAAAGGCAAATAGCAAGAGAGAAGGAAGAACTGAAAGAAAACTAGGCAAAGGTTTAGAAGCCAGATGAGAATGCTGTTCTATGGGTGAGATGGCTAACAAGGGAGAAGGAGTGCATGTGTATATGTAAGTATAGGATAATGTTAATGGTCTAAAACTGGGCATAAGAAGTGGTGTGTGTGTGTGTGTGTGTGTGTGTGTATCTGTGTAATTATTAGGTGAGTGATAAAAAAGCATGTATGTGAGGAGGTGAGTGTAGGCACAAGTGTGAAGGAAAAAGATATTGATATATATATATATAAAAGTGTGTTTGTTTGTGTTTTCAGGATCAAAGTCACATCATTCGTGACCATACTGGTATTTTTTTCCAGATGTAGTGCATCTTAGACAATATTATGTTATGCATCATATCCATTCTTTATTAAAGTAGTAAGGTGTAATTTGAGAAGGAATTTAGCTACTACTTCTCCCAGGTCGAGTGAACATGTAGAAACTCCGTTGTTTGCGAGAAAGAAAAAAAAAGCCAGTGTCCATAGTAGGGCCGGATTAAGACCCATTGAGGTCCTAAGCACTTAAAAGATTTTGGTGCCCCCATAAAAGATTATGTAATTCAAAATATAAACAAAAACAAACCATAAAATAAATGTTTGTTTTTCAAAACAAGACAAAACAGTAAGAGGGAAAATAATGTTTGTTTTTTTTTGTATACTTTCACTTTATTTATATTTGAAATGCTTCCTCACTACTTTTTTGAATTGCAAAGTCTTTGAGCAGATCCTCAAAATTAATCGTAGGTAACATATCTGCATCTATACTTAGTAGAGATAAAGGTATCCCGAATATTATTTTAGCAAGTTTAAAGTGATTTCTTTTGTGCCATAAACCATTTACCATTTCTGTGGTGCCCTCTCCTTCCCTTGATGGTTAATCTAGCACTGGTCCATAGAGTGCTGATATGCAAAGATGATTGTGGTAAATGTTGTCATTATCATATCTTTAATTAAGACAGTGAGCTGGCAGAATCACTAGCTTGCCAGACAAAATGCTTAGCTTCATTTTGTTTGTCTTTACATTCTGAGCTCAAATTCTGCTATTCTTTTATTTGTGTCAGTCATTTGACTGAGGCCTTTAGGTCATTTTGTTTTTAAGTGAGGATACTATGGTAGCGTCACAAAAGGGTTGGCTATTATCAGATATATATAATGTTTTAAGCAAGAATATAGAAACCTTCTGTGGGATCATATGGATGACTTTTTTACCTTGGATGTATTTGTAAATATATCTGTGCAAGTGTGTGTGTGTGTGTGTGAGTGTCTGGATTGGAGATAATACTGCTGCTACAACAACAATAACTACTACTACTACTACTACTACTACGATGTCATTTACAGCTGCATTTGTATAATTTAGATTTTTGTTGGTATTCAGTTTTGTATTTTTATTAATTCATATTTTCTCTCTTTCTCTCATCCCCTTGCTCTCTCACTCTCTCTCTATCCCTTTCGCTCTTGAAATATATTCATATATATATATATATATATATATATATATATATATATATATATATATATATATATATATATATGTGTATGTATGTATGTATATATGTATGTATGTATGTATGTACGTATGTAAGTATATACGTATGTATGTATGTATGTATGTATATACGTATGTATTATTTCATAACCAAAATAGAAATTCATTAACAGTGTTCCTATGGGTCTATTCTTCCCCATCAGACCTTCATAATTCCATTTACTGTAGTTGTTGTTGCTGTTCTCTTCCTCCTTCATCTTCATTTTGTTTTTCACCTTTTTTTTTTTTTTTTGATTTTCCTCCAACTTTTCTTTATGAGATATCTTTAGGTTTCATTAGCTTCATATTATTATATTTTTATATTTTAAGAAAACATTATTTTTGTGGTTGTCATTATTATTATTGTTTAGGACAGTGGAAGGACATGGAATGTAGAACGTTGGGCAAAAAGCCTTGAAGTATTTAGTTATGTCTCTTAGCACAGTGCCCCATAACCTTTTTTTACTTGTGGTATTCTCATATTCTTTTGAAAATTCGGTGGCACACCTGAACTAAAAATATAACTAAAAGTATAAGGAAAAAATTATATTCAGGTTACACTGTGGCACACCTAGCATCATCTCATGGCTCATGAGTATGTCACAGTATACCAGTTACAGAATGCTGTCTTAACATACTGAATTCCAATAGCAACAAGATTAACTCTATCTTTCATTCTTTGATAAATGAAAGGACAAGTGCTGAGGTTAACTTAAAATGCTAACCATTCACTCTAAATTTGTGGTTCTGGACTCATGTTATAGATTATTATTAGTTTTATTTGTTAAAGGCAGTGGGCTGACAGAAATGTTAAGGTGGTGAGCTGGCAGAAACGTTAGCATACCAGGCGAAATGCTTAGCGGTATTTCGTCTGCCGCTACATGTTCTGAGTTCAAATTCTGCTGAGGTCGACTTAGCCTTTCATCCTTTCGGGGTCGAGGAATTAAGTACCAGTTATGCACTGGGGTAAGTAAATTTTGTAGTGAGGGAGACAGTAAAGGTGTCTATTTAATTGAAAGGGACTTGAAAAGGGCATAAATGCAAATAAGCACTTCCTTAGAGACATTCTTATCGATTTTGCAGAAATTTTACACGTGATTACAGTTTATGTCCATTAGTTGATGCCAGCATGAAGAGTTGACAAAAAATCGATAATTGCACGCGAGCGGGAAATTTTAAGAAATCAGTAGTCATTTTGTATGCTATTGCCCATAGGATTAATATTTTATGCTGTAACTTTTACAGAATTCATCCAATATTGATGAAATTTGAAATTTAGGTAAAGTTTATGGTTGGAGTCATGTAGTAGAATTTAAATTAAACTGGTGAAAGGCAGAACTCGTCAAAATTCACTCAAAATAAAATAATGAACTGATTTTGAAGAAAATTGACCCATGAGTAAATTTAAGCACTTCAATATATGAAACATCGATTATTCATATAATGTACTGGGATTTAAAAGTCAATGGGATATTTTCGTGTTTATGACATAACCTTAACACTTTCTTTGGATTTTGCTGAGATTGGACATGCTGATCAATTATGTACAGAGAGTGGCATCAAGGGAAGAGAAATAAACAAATATCACTCTCAACGGGTCGAGGTACACCCAAAAGTTTGACTGTGATTTCAGACGGTCCAGTATGTAGGAGTATGTCGTAAGCGTTAACTGGGTAAAACCTCTGCCAAACCAGATATAACATCTTAATGGTTAATAGTTAGCACTGAGAACATAGAAGATTTCAACACAAGGTCAGAGGTGGGCTTAACTTCAACATGGAAAACATAAGCAATGCCAGGTCCCACAGCTAGTATATATATATATATATATATATATATATCATCATCATCATCATCATCATCATCATCATCATCATCCTCATTGTTTACTCTAGCATGGGGTGGATGGTTTGACTGAAGATTGCCAAGCCAGGAGGCTGCACCAGGCACCAATCTGATCTGGCATGTTTTCTACAGATGGATGCCCTTCCTAATGCCAACCACTACGAGAGTGTAGTGAGTGCATTTTATGTGCCACTGGCACGGGAGCCAGTCAAGTGGAACTGGTATCGACCACACTCAAATGGTGCATTTTACATACCACCAGCATGGGAGCCAGTCAGGCAGCACTGGCATCGACCATGCTCAAATGGTGCTTTTCACATGCCACTGGCATAGGTGACAGTCAGGTGGTACTGGCATCGGTCACAACAATGGTTTCACTTGACTCAACAGGTCTTCTCAAGCAAAGCATATTGCCCAATGATTGAGGTTTTTCACGCTAACTACTTGATAATTTCTTACAAAGACTTTATCCTATTATTGAAATATATATATATATATATATATATATATATATATTTATAGTTTCAGCTTAGAGCTGTGGCCATGCTGAAGCACCACCGTGTTGCTACACTGTTATTACAGGGAGCCTCTTACAATATGTGGCACTTGGTGAAGAATGGAGTTTGATTTAGCAACCCTCATTTGCACCTCCTGCCGTGAGGTAGGTTCATCTGGGACTCTCGATAGGAAGAGGTCCAGCTTTGATTTAAAAACTCCTACATCTACTTTGTGCAGATTCCTCAAGCTCTTTTGGAGAATATTAAAAAGCTGTGGGCCCCTGAATCCCAATATATATATATTGCTGTTAACCACAACGATTTATGAAGGATGTGCTAAAAAAATACAACAGAAAAAAATAACAAATAACATTTTTACTTCAGAAAGTACACATACGGAAAATATAATTTGCATAGACAAATTATCTTTTAACAGTTTCATCCACTAATGCCCACATGGAGTTTTAGGTGAAAAATTTTTTTATAGGAAACAGCAAAAATTTGTTTACTTGCGTTCCAGTTAAGAAATTGCAAATATGAGTTGATTAATAGAGAAAAGAATAGTGTGGCACAAATATCTGACCAATACAAATACTTCTTTACATGAGACTGTTATTGAAGAGTGAGAGAAGAGGAAAACAATTTCTATTTGCTTTGCAAATCAAGATAGGAAGTTTCAAGGAAGCCCTAGACAATGTGTGGTAAGATGTAGTTTGCAGCTAATAGAGCAAGGCAGATGAGAGAAAGTGTGTTCCTGGTTTCAAGAGCAAAACCAAGATGAGATGACAAACACCTGCCTACAGGTTCTTATCATAATATATGCTTCAGCATAATGCAAAGGTCAGAGCCAAGGGCATTGGCAGTGAAATTAATGTTTGGTTCTTGTCAACTTTGTAACACAATATGGGCCGATGTGGTTGAGATGATGTGTCTATGGATAAACAAGTATCATTTTAAAACTGTACTCAGATATCGAAATTTTGTTTCATCATATTTTATTCTACATTTCAATTGGTTTGCTTTCCTTGTCAAAATCAGGTGTTATTTCCTGAATATATACATATATCAGCAATTAGCGGGTGAACAAGTTATTTATTAACCTTAGTTTGAAAATGTAGGTTCCTGATTTGAATCCAGTTTGGGACAAAGTACACATCAAAGAAAAACACACATAATGATGATTGGAGGAAAACACTGGAAACATGTAAACATTGAAAATATATAACGTTTCTCATATCTAAAGACGTTAATAGCAAAAACATTAGAAAGGAAGTTAATCTTATTTAAAATGACTATTGTAATGTTTTAGACATTAGATAGCATTTATCCATTCTGTCCATATAATTCCCTGTAAGACACTGGAATAAATCTTATGAAGTGTCCAACCCATCCGCCTTACAGAATCAAATTCTAGTTCAGACATAAAAAAAATCCACACTGCTCTTCCTTTCCCTCAATTGTTTCCCATGTTTTTTCTATCTTTTGTTATCTCTATCTGCATACACACACACACACACACACACACACACACACACACACACACACACACACACACACACACACACACACACATATATATATATATATATATATATATATATATATATATATATCCTTCGTCTTATCTTGCCTCCTCTCTCTCTCTCTCTTTATCTCTCTCTCTCTCTCTCTACGTTTCTTTCTCTCTCTCCCTCTCTCATGCAACTGATATTTTCTTTTTATCCAATAATTCTTCTGTCATTAATTTTAAATCTTTCTAAATAAACATATTTTTCCAGTTTTTTTCCTTTCCATATTCATTTGACAGCCTTCATGACAATCTGTCCGGCTCTCCATCATCATCATCATCATCATCATCATCATCGTAGTTGTTGCCGTGAGTATTGAAACACTATTAGCAAATAATTTGTTCCATTACCTTCACCATACTTTATTTCAGATTTTCTACTCAGTTCAACTTATACTACTATTTTAAAGAAACTAATGATGATAATGTTGCTATTGGAGACGGTGGGGGTGCAGTGGTGGTGGTGGCGACGGCGGTGGTGGTGGTGGTGGTGGTGGTGGTGTCGGTGGTGGCGTCGGTGGTGATATCAGTGGTGGTGTTGGTGGTGGTGGTTGTGGTGGTAGCAGTGGCGGCAGTGGCGTTGGAGGTGGTGGTGGCGGCGGTGGCGGTGGCGGTGGCGGCGGCGGCGGTAGTTGTGGTGGTGGTGGTGCTATGACTAATGTTGATGTTCCTCCTACTGTCCTTGATGCTGTTGCTATTGCTGCTGATGCTGTGACTTGTATTATTGTTGATATGACATCTGTTCTTGTTTGTTATTACTGTGACTACTGCTGTTATATTGTGCCTGTTGTTATTATTGTTGCTGTTGTTGTTGGTACAGTTGTTTCTGGGACTGCTGTTGTTGTTATTGTGATTGTTACTGTTGTCGCATTTACCTAAGGTGCAAAGTTTTCTTTAGCCTGAAGGAAGAAACTTTGCTTATGAACTTCACAGGTAACTCACATGCCATTTGAGACATGGGAGATTGATGCACTTAACATCTCACTGGAAAATTTACTTGTCAACAATCACAGAAAAAAATACAAGGCGGCATTTCATAATGACAATGTCCTGGAGACATAGTACAGGGTATAGTATTTAGAGTAGGACATGGAAACCTGGATTCAATGTAACCAATGAAAGGATGAAAGATTACTAATTTAAGGGTGATGAATAAAAGTGGCACAAGATCCACCCTGTCAACAGAACAGAGGTCACTATCGTCACCATCATCATCATCATCTTCATCATCATCATCGTTTAACATTCGTCTTCTATGCTAGCATGGGTAGTACGGTACCACAGGAGCCAGCCAGGCCAAAGCCTGCACCAGACTTCTGTGACTGTTTTGGCAGGATTTTTACAGCTGGATGCCCTTCCAAACACCAACCACTTTACAGTGTGGACTGGGTGCTTTTAAGTAGCACCTGCATTGACAGGATCACCAATTACTTGTAAGACAAAAACTTTTAAGAGAGGAAGGGGCATTGGAGGCGGTGATGATGGAAAGGTTGTAGTGAGACAGATACAGGTGTCTTGCTGTAGAGGACATACCCGACCGAAAAGAGAAAGACCAGGAATGAAGACAGAAACAGGTGTGCTACCACAAAGAAAATACACGGTTGCCCAACCAGAGAGAAGAGCAGGAGAAGGAGAAAGTGTGGGAGACAGCAGGATGAAGATGGTGACAAAGTGCCAGGCATACTCACAAGGAACGAGGATCAGAATAGAAATGAGATGGTTGAATAAAAGGAGAGAGGGATATAGATGGTGGCAAGTGCCAGGGCATAGGATAGCACAAATCTATGACCCAGAGATTAAAGTAGGATCATGGGTGATTTCTTGCCAATCTGTTGAGTAGCCTTTCTTTGGATGTGATATGATCTAAGATTTGTACAGATTTGTACCACCACAATTCCAAATGTGGGAGAAGTACTCCTTTGAATGTGGGTGTAGCAGGGGAATTCGACTTGAACTTTCTGAAGAGTTAGTAGGATGATGAGCGATTTCTTGTAAATCTGTTGAGTAGCCTTTCTTTGAATGTGATATGATCTAAGAAGTCAGTATTTGTACAGTAGTAGCACCATTTGTACAAGTTGTGTATTTTCTAATCCCTAAACAGAAAGCGATATTTGTAATGGAATAGTTATTATTCTGAAGATGTAAATTTGCCAGGAAAGATTTTCAGTCATTATGGTTGCCTTTTAAAGTTCTGGTATGTCTTGGTTGTTTTTAAGGTGATATATCCAAAGATTAGGTCCTTATACAGTTGAACTAAAAAGATCAGTCAATAATTCATTTGGAGTACAGCAAACCCTGCTGTACTCTTTCACCACAACTTGCTCTCACTCTTTCATCTTGTTTCTGTTGTACCTATATTTTGAAGGGCTAACCTTGTCACACAGTGTCACGTTGCATCTCCCCGAGAACTATGTTAAGAGTACACGTGCCTGTGGAGTGCTCATCAACTTGCACATTAATTTCACAAGCATGCTGTTCTGTTGATCGGATCAGCTGGAACCCTCGTCATCATATACATGCAATATATCATTCACTGCATAAAAGGTAAGGATATACCAAGAAGAAAATATGACTGATATTTCTATCAGATCACAAAGCCACTTAAAGTCTTCCTTAGCAGACTCTCACAAGTGTTGTTGTTTACAACCAGTTCAGTTTTTGTCAGGCAAGTTTAAGAACAAAGTATTACAGATGTGATTATAGAAAAATGTGGCTGCTATATCTAGCAGATCAAGGGACTATGTAGAAATCCCTTAATTGCTATTGGTAGCAGCAATGCTAGCACTGGTGGTAGTGCTGATGTTGATGTTGTTTCTATAGTGGTGATGGTGAAGAAAGTGATGCCATTGTTGTTGCCGTTCTTGATGTCAGCCTTTCTGACTTCGTTTTTGTTTTTGTTGTTTCTTCATCATGTTTGCTATCTCAAGTCTTTAATTACTTTCTTGCAAATTATCATTTTTTGGATATGGCATACTTAGCTATTTCTTAATAAAATTTCATTCTTTCTTATCTTTATTACACACGCATGAACAGATGCATATACATTAAAATGTATATATCTATATACATAGACGTGTGCGTGTATATATATATATATATATATATATATATATATATATATATATATATATATATATATATATATATATATATATATATATGTATATATATACATATATATATATATGTATATATATCTGTGTGTGTGTATATACACACATACACATATGTACATATGCATATATGTGTTGTGTGTGTGTATACATATATATATGTATGTATATGTATATATTATATAAATATATATATATATATATATATATATATATATATATGAGTGTAGATTGGTAAGGATTATATCTTCAAATATAGACAAGTAGCTATAATTATCGATCTATCTTTCCCTATCACTCATTTTCTGTTTCTCTCTCTTTCACTACACACACACACACACATATATAAACAGAGAGATAGGAAGTAAATAACAAAATCCAGGTAGACTACTGCCAGTCAGATATACATATTTTATTTATATTTTTATATATATATGTACACAGACATATGCACTCATTTGCTCATGTACACATTCATATAAAAATCACATTTATTTCTCTAAGTGTGTATATTTTTGTCTTGGGTCATTATATTTGTTTTCACATATAATTTGAGATATATTTTTTCTACGTGTATGGAAATATATATATATATTTATGTGTATTTTATTTTATACTTGTTTATATGAATGCATGTGTATACCTATGACAGTGATACACATGTGCATATGACTTTACGTTTATACCTATTATTTCAGTATATGTTTACATGAATATATACAGATGTTTGATTTTATATAATTACTTGATGGTATATATCATTTATCACTTCTGTATTTCAGTTACTCTTCTAAAAACTTTCATACGTAATATTCTCAGCTATTTTTTCCTATTTCATTTTCTGTTTTCTAAATTAATTTTTTTTATAATTATTTTGTACATTTTCTCACATTTCCTATGCTATTAATAATCACTTATTATTCACATTGTTTTTATTCTAATACATTTATTTATGTTTTATGCTTACTTATTTGAATTTCACCAAAGTTAAAGACGTGGGATTTTCATATATATTTTTATGTATTTTTGTTTTTCCTTCTTCCATTAAGCTTGATGTATTATGAATCTGTTGCTTCATCGATAATGAAAGAAATTTCACAATAAATATAGCTTACTTTATGTTAAAATAGTTTTTGATATTACCTGCTTATTTTTCAACTTCTAATATCTTTGATTGTAACTTTGAATAGTAGACAACATGTCCGAATTATTTTCACAAATAATTTTTTACAGGAAGAATCAAGTTTTCAGGGTGAGTTCATTTGCAGTAAATGCTGCATTAACATTTACGGTAGTTATTTAGCTCAAGTTTATTCTTGACCCATTACATCAGTGTTTGACAATAATAAGGTTCCAGTCATAACTATTTAGACTTTATCATAATCATCATCATCATCGTTTAATGTCTACTTTCCATGCTAGCATGGGTTGGACGATTTGACTGAGGACTGGTGAACCAGATGGCTACACCAGGCTCCAATCGGATCTGGCAGAGTTTCTACAGCTGGATGCCCTTCCTAACGCCAACCACTCTGAGAGTGTAGTGGGTGTTTTTATGTGCCACCGGCATGAAGGCCAGTCAGGCGATACTGGTAACAGCCATGCTCGAAATGGTGTATTTTATGTGCCACCTGCACTGGCAATGATCTCGCTCAAATGTCTTTAC
Organism: Octopus bimaculoides; assembly: GCF_046866305.1. NCBI lineage: Eukaryota > Metazoa > Mollusca > Cephalopoda > Octopoda > Octopodidae > Octopus > Octopus bimaculoides. The sequence continues at coordinate 47,005,007 of NC_142935.1, read as the reverse complement.
ACGTGCCAGGAAGGCGACGCTGGGCACAGGTGCTGTCGCGATTTTGCTTTCACTTGCCCCAATAAGTTTTCGCAAGCTGAGTTTCGTGTCCAATGAAGGAGACGACGTTGGCTTGGGTGCCAGTTGTCGAATTTAGTTCGATTTCGATTTCACTTGCCTCAACAGGTCTTCGCAAGCGGAGTTTAGTGTCCAATGAAGGAAAGGTATGCATAAGTGGGCTGGCTACACTCCTGGCGGAGGCCTTGGATTTAGGTCTCACTTGGCTTGCCGGGTCTTCTCACATTTTTATTAAATCTCAGATGCAGATATAATTGTGAAGTTATGACTTTTGTTTTGATTCCACTGGGCATGGGTCTTCCGTTCCACAGTAGCCTCAGTTTGACCAATGCCTTGTGAGTGGAAATGAGTCGAGTGAAACTGAAGAGATGTGATGGTTCAATAAAAAAGAAATCAATACAATAAATACAGGACTTATAAGTACTAGGGTTGATTACATTGACCAAACCCTTCAAGGTAGTGCCCCAGTATAACCACAGTTCACCAGCCATGGCTGCTTTCTAACTTTGTTCTCACTTTCAAGGACTTGACATGCACCCATATATATATTTCCCTGATCAATATCAGAAATATGATTCCATACACCAATTAGAACTTCATTCAGCAATCTCAAAACAGAAATAAAATCAGCTTCCTTTCTGCCTATTTTTTTATATCCTCCACTTCAAACACACACACACACACCACCAGGCAAGGAGACCTTCAATTTAGTGACAAAGCACTGCTATCTTATTTGTTAAAAAGTTATTTTTTCATTTAATAAAGTGTTATACATTTATCTTGAATTTATTCTCTCTCTCTCTCTCTTACTCTCTCCCCATCCCTCTCCCCTCCTCTCTCCCCCTCCCTCTCTCCTCCTCCCACCCTCTCTCTTTGTATTCTGTTGTTATGTTGACTAGCATTTAGCAGGGCATTTATGGTTCTTCTAAAATGAGAAGCAATATTGAAATTAATGTAAACTTTTAGAATACAAATATATTTAAAGCATACCCTTTTTGTTTATTCTTGTTACAGGGATGAAGTTTAATACATTTTGAAGGATCCTCTGTTTGAAAATAATCCAAAGACAGAAAATTTTTCATGCATAAACTTGGCTAAAACCCAATCCTTTAGAAGCAGATTGACAACATACCCATTCATGCCAAAACATTGTGACGTTGATGACGATGATGATGATGATGATGAGAAGGAGGAGGACGATGATGATAATTGCTTAGTATCCGCAAAGTTCTCATACACACAATGCACTGAACGTTAAACACATAGGAATTACCAAACATGTCATGCAGGAGGAAGTTTTACAAGAATGAAGAGAAAATTGAAGACATAAATTCAATGAATGGATTAGAATTTTTAATATTGCATGAAATGTAAATAAAATAATGTAACACAAGCAATAAGTAAAACAATTTAGATGTAATTTAGAAAACATTTAGAATCAGTGGCTAGGTGCCGATATCCACCCTGCTATCCAGGTCTACTATCCATCAATTTGTACTGAGTTCTGATACACCCCTAGACACTTGTTGACATTTTTATCATTAATATATTTTTTCAGTCAGATGAATTAGGAAATCCCTTTATGCTTGGGTTCACTTTGTTTTATGTATTCATAATATCCAAGGGAGCATTTTATCGGCATCTTCTCTTACGTGTGTTTATCTTACTTTCTAAAGTCTCTTCTGTGAGTATTTCCCAAACATAACTTTGCAACATAGTTATATCACTTTTGTGCTCTACAACTGTAAAAAGGTAAATACCCCCTTTGGTCATAAATGACCATAGGACTACTCCTAGAAAGTTACCCTCTGAGTCACAAGTCTGGGCAAGGTTGTTTATGGAAGACCAGCAGTCGCCCATGCATGCCAGCTTCCCCTCTCCACACCACCGATGTTGTCCAAGGGAAAGGCAAAGGGCAATCAAGCTTGGCATCAGTGACGCTGCAACTTATTTCTACAGTTGACTGAACTAGAGCAACATGAAATAAAGTGTCTTGCTCAAGAACACAACACACAGCCCAATCCTGGAATCAAACTCACTAGATCGTGATTGAGCCCAATGCTCTCAACACCAAGTTATGCTCCTGTGAAATCCTTGACGTTTTCTCTACAAGGGAGGTTTTCTCACACTTTTTTATTGCTTTCTGTTGAAGTTCAACCCACTTTTTGAGGTCTTTATCCTTTTCCTTTCACCTTTAATATACTGGGAAATAGTTTTCTTCATTTTGATTCTCTTCAGTCTCTTCCTGCTAATCACAAGACGATGGAATTGAGATGTGTGTTGCTACAGTTAGGTGATAAGGTACCTGGTCGCTTGTTACTGGGACTATATATTAGGTAACCTCTTCAGCTGTTTCCATCATTTCTAGAACAGTAACCGGCAGTGCTTAAAAATCTGAGGCTTACTGTTCTTGTTACTGTTACTATCTCTCACCTTTATTTCTCCTTCTGCTTTCCAACACTTACAACACAAAATGCTCTCAAATGGTTTTTGCATCACAAATACAACAATGACCAAAACCATTCTATAAAAGACCACTAAAAACATATAATGGCACAGAATATGTAAAGATGGGAAGAAACACATAGACACATTGTTTCTAGCTGCCCAATTCTAGTCAAGAATATGATACATCTACAGACATGACAGATTTGGGACTGTAGAAATTATACCAACATTGTGAAATAGTATCAGCAAAGTGTTGGGACAGTGATACAACAGTAAAAGACTTCTGGGAATAGAAAAGCAAGCATATTCTTGGATATTCCAAATACACAGAGACAGGGAGAACAAGGCTAACCAACCAGGTAGTATTGTTAAGAACAACTAGGAAAAGAAATGGCTCCAATAAACTTGTCAGTCCTAACAGGTGAAATTATCTGAATATATATATAATAGAGATAACCTGAATGTGAGGCCTGGACACAGAAACAATCCTAATATGAATAAGCAGTTTGCTGACAAATGCATAACTAAAATCCTATGACTTATAAATATGCATAACGTTCCGAAAATAATGATGCTAGGCACTGTACACATATTATGTAGGGTACTCTACTTTCAATACAGTAAAAATAACAAAACCAAAACATACACTCCACATATCCAAGGCACACCAAGCAGCATTTCGTATGCCTTGAAAGCAGTAGAGTGAAAGTACACAATAAAAATGAGACACCACCTGTGCCCAACTTTTCAAGGATAGTTTTTTTCTTTGTCTATTTATATGCCATATTGGCCATACTTCTCATAAGTTAATTCCACTTCCATCTATCTGAAGATCAGGTTTGAACAAGAATTCGAGCACTTTTGTTCATGAAGCTGATGAACAAAGACTTTCTCTTCTTGATGCTGAGCAGCAAATCTGTCAACTTGCTGTGAATAAATCATATTTTGCTGCCAACTCTTATATCTTATAAGCTGTGACAACCACCACAGAAATAATAAAGGTGGTAATAAATAACATGCAAATTTAAATGACATTTTAATCATAGTTTTGTAATTAAAATATAAATAATTTTGATTAAATTTGCTAATTTTAAAATTACATTGTTGTAAAAAATGGAAATTGAAGGGAAAATAATGCAAAGCGTATCAGTATCTTTATAACTATCTATACACATCCATATACATATACACACATGCACACTCACATTTTCTCACACACTTACATAAACGTGTGTGTGTGTGTGTGTGTACATTGATGCACACATATAATCAAATACAGAATATATATTTATATTTATGTATGTAGTGTATAATATATGTATTTATATATATATATATACTACATTACATATATGCACACATACATACATATATATGTATGTTGTATGTATATATATATATATATATATATATATATATATATATATATACTACATATTATATGCACACACACACACACATATATACACACATAAATAGTTGTATATAAATGTATGTGTATGTATGTAAAACCCAAGAGTGATATATGCTAACATAAAAGTTTTATTATTTTTAATTATTGACTATGTAATTGTTGTCAATACAAGCCAATGTATACCAAAGAAACATTTTACTTTAATTAGGCAAGCCTGTTGTAATTATTTTCAGAACAATGTAAGTATTACGTGATGTCTCGCATTGCTATTTATGGTAGCTTTACTGCTCATGTTAATTTTGGTTAATTTTCTTTACGTCTTCCTGTGATTTCCAAAACAATTTTGCAACAATTTGTAGCAGTTATTGTTTCTTTATTTATTACATCTTTACAAAACATTCTTCTTTTTATTGCATGTTTCACTATGTTAGCAAGTGCAGCTCAGTGTGCCTTGAGTATATGCACTGTTTTGATTATTATTCTTTATAGTTTTAGATTTTATATTATTATTTTGACTTTTTTCTATGTAATATTATTTTTTCCTCTGCCTCGTAGTGTTGTTTTCTGTATGTTATGCCTATTTGTAAGTCCTGTGGTTTTGATTATATTCTGTCTGCATGTTTGGCTTTTATTTTTCTTTTATAAACTATTATTTCTGCTTAAGTCAATACATTCTAGTTATCTCTATTTACAAATCTTTTCATTTGGATAATTTTTACATTTCTTTTAGAGATACAATATTACCTTTTGGGACCAATTCTTTGATTAGAAAGTACTTCCTTTCTTTCTGGTCCTTAACAACAATATCTGGTTGATTATCCTTGATCTCTATATCTGAACTGGTACAGCCCTGAATACAGTTGTTTTGAGAGACGTTTTTAATGTATGTTTTTATCACATCTTTTTTGCTTCTGTTTCATAATGCTGGCATGGCATCTTGAGTCTGAAAACTACAAGTCTGTTATATTTGTAGATGTATTCTTTCTTAGTTAAGACTAAGCAGTTAAAGACAGTGAGGTGAATTGCTTCTTCCCTAACCTCCACATATTCTACAGTTATTTAGTGTATGATTTTGGTGGTTTCTGTCAGGAAGGTTTTGATCTTGCACCACAATAAGAATCCTTTAGTCTCAGCTTTGTATCCAGTACTTCTCAGTTAGTCTTGCTATTGTACATTACTCATTTTGATTCTGTTTGGCTTTTTCAAATACTGACCATATAGAAGCTTTCTTCTTTTTCATGATCATTGTATCATTTTATATAATATTCTGTAACCCCATTTTATTTCGTTTTTAGGTTTTTAATCATCCTCATTCTCCCCTCTTCAAACTCCCCTCCTTCTTTTCACCATCACCATCATCCTCATTACCATCACTATCACCATCATCATCATCTCTATCATCATCTCCACTACCACCACCATCATTCATATTTCATGTAAATCATCTGTACCTTTCATTTTTCCAGAGTTGATAAATCAAATATTGGAATGAGTTTAAATGACTAATGCTTCACCTGCTCCACCTCGTCCTCTTCATTATCAGCATTTAATGTGTCTCCCGTGCAGGAATGGGTTCAATAGTTTTACAAGATCTGTTGAGTCAGAGATCCATTGCCTGTTTTGGTATAGTTTCTATGGTTGAATGTACTTCCTAATGCCAACCATTTCCCAGAGTGTGGTGGGCACTTTTTTTTTTTTTTGTGGCATCAACTCTAATGAGGCCACCAAGTAATTCACAAGTCAAGATAAGACACCCTTGATTGAGTAGGGGTGTAGTATTGATGAAGATGACTTTGTTCCAGGTGTTGAGAGGTTGATAAATGATAAACAAGGCAAAAACAAGTGTTTTGCGGTAGAGGAAATACATGACTTCCCCAGTATAAAAGAGAGGAAAGAGATGACGGTGATGAAGTGGCAGGGCATACCCTCAATATAAACAATGGTAACTGACAATATGGACAGAGGATCAGTAAGGGTGGATGAATAAATACATATGCAAAAGTATGAAAGGCAAGTGATAGATGGTTAGAAACGTTAATAGAGATGCCTATATTAGAAATAATTATTAGATTGATTTGTGTTAACGTTATCTCTAGAAATTCCTCAATATGCAGTTGATTAGTACAATATATTGATCTCAGTTCAATGAGAGAGTTTGTATGGGATTGCTTGAAATAGTTTCAACGTGCAGGAGTGGCTGTGTTCTAAGTAGCTTGCTTACCAACCACATTGTTCTGGGTTCCGTCCCACTGTGTGGCACCTTGGGCAAGTGTCTTCTACTATAGCCTCGACCCGACCAAAGCCTTGTGAGTAGATTTGGTAGACAGAAACTGAAAGAAGCTCATTGTATATATATATATATATATATATATATATATATATATATATATATATATGTATGTATGTGTGTGTATATGTTTGTATGTCTGTGCTTGTTCCCCAACATTGCTTGACAACCGATGCTGGTGTGTTTACGTCCCCGTAACTTAGCGGTTCAGCAAAGGAGATCAATAGAATAAATACTAGGCTTACAAAGAATAAGTCATGTGTTGATTTCTTCAACTAAAGGCGGTGCTCCAGCATGACCACAGTCAAATGACTGAAACAAGTAAAACAGACAAATTTTCCACAAATCAAATCTTACTTATTAAATAAGATGAGGATATAGTAGATTATACAGTCCTATAATCTCCTAAGGAAAAAGGAAATCTTGGCTAGAATGTCTGTGATCACAGATCAGATAAATCAGGGTTGAATCGGGGCTAAACATTTATAACAACATGACAAACAATAACAACATCAAAAATCAGCAACAACAGAACCAGTAGTAAAAATCCAACAGAAATACCACTGGCGAAAACAACAACAGCTATATCTCTCTCCTTGACAATAAATGGCCTGGCACCTAAACAGAATGATTTTAATATTTCATACCAATTCATGCAAGGAAGAGTTAGTTAGCAGTACAGAGAGTTCATAAACAAATTACATCTCACAATCCAGTCCACATCCCGTTCATCCAAGCCTTTGTAAAAATCCCACGAGAAAGCAAAAATATGAAATAATGTCATTTCCATCTTCTATAAAACTTGCAATCTCTTTCTTTCTTTATTATTATCATTATTATTATTATTGTTGTTGTTGTTGATATTATTATTATTATTGTTATTATTATTATCATCTTTATATTCTGAAGTTAGAAATCTAATATTTTCTATCAGTTCAACTGCAGATGTCATAATTTCCATTTACCATCTCCCTTTTATTTTCAGATATCCTCAGAATATACTGGATCACAACCAAAAGCAAAGTTTTATACGAGTGCATTGGAGATTATCATTTCTTTTAATTTTGATCCTTTATGCATTTATATCCCATGAGTCAATATTATCTAAAATAATATACGCTGTGTGTTTTTGCGAGTGTATTTATGTGAGTATTCCCGTGTGTGTGTGTGTGTATGCATGCGTGTGTTTTCTCTTTCTGCTATTCTACCTTTCACACTGGTTTTCCTTTCTAGAAATACCTAACCGTTTTATGTGATATTCCCAAATGTAATTACATCAAAGGTAAGAATATATGTGTGAGTGTATGTGTGTGTGTGAGTGCATGTGCATGTGTGTGTGTGTGAGAAAAATAATATAATGTAATGCAATTTATGTCATATAAAATATATATTTATAATAAGCACACACACACCATATATATATATATATTATACTCACACATATATGTATATTCATGAATGCGTATGTATACACATGCATATATATATATATATATATACACACACACATACATACAAACATGCTTGCAGACGTACATGTGTGCATGCATACACATATATATTTGTCCATTGAAAAAGAACAAATATGAACCTAACAGAAAATAAGCAACTAATTATATAAATATATAAATACACAGCTATATAAACTGAGAGATTAGTAAAGAGATAAATAAATATTTTTCAGTAAAAACTGTCCTTTTTTCATATTTATTCTTGAGAGATTTAGATAAGGAAATTTATATGCAATGCCATATTGATTTTATTATTAATTTTATTATTTTCGGGTAGCAGGATTGGCCTTGTGTTTAAGAAAACACTTTTTTGGATGCATCCCCTTTATACTGTGCTCAGACCCAAACAATGTCATCTTGGTCTTTAACCCTTAGTATTCCTATTACTCTGTGAAATGTAACGCTTTATTATCCACATTGTTTTGAATTAATCAGGAATTACCTCATAGCTTTGAGATTTTGATGATGCAGCTGTTTCTTTTTAGAATGACATTTTAGAGTAGATGTAAGAGGCCAGATCTGTCTGGTTTGCACATAATACAGGAAGAATAGTTTGGCCTGATATAACCGGTTTTAATGCTAAATGGTTAATCCTTCTAAAGACAATAAAATAAATAAAGTCCAGAGTTAATTTAATCCACTGTACTCTCTCTGAAAATTTTAAAGTTTGTGTTCATGTTAAAAAATTATCATTTGTAATACACAGGGAAAACAATTACATTTTACATATGGCAATCAATAATGAAAATGTCAATAAAAGAGGGAATCTTTTTAAAATGTAATGAGTCAGCAAGAAACCTTGAATATAGATTCATATTTAGCAGAGATATGTCACAAGAAGTTATAACTCATTGTCTTACGACTTTGCTGAAGATAGGGCAAATATGAAGGAAATTTCGAAAAGTAGAAAAGTTTTTCACTATCCATAAAATGTACAACAAAAGAAGACGTTGTCCTGCGTGTCGAATGCCGTAGTTTCTGTTAACCAGAATGAGGCATATGACAAAGTGTTTAGTCTTCAAAATCGACGACGAGGAGAGACAACAATACGAGTTGGTGTGCTACACACCTGCACATTCTGTGTTGCATGTACAAATGGCAGGCTGCATCTACGATATATGTTGTTGTTGTTTGTCTCTTCTCAAGCCGTGCCTGGCATATAGGTTCCCCACCTGGACGGGACGCCGGTCTGTCACAGATGAACTGCTGGATGCAGGAGGAAAGAGTGAGAGAAAGTTGTGGCGAGAGAATCAGCAGAGGTTCGCCATTACTTTCTGCCGGAACTGTGTTTCACTCATAAACACACACACCGCCTGGTCTGAGATTCGAACCCACGATGCCTCGACTGCGAGTGCGCTACTCTAACCACTAGGCCATATGCCTCCACTCTACGATATATAGAGTGCTGAAATACAAGAACCTCAGCTAGGAACATTGGCAGTGACAGTGGCCTTTGATTTGTTGTTATTTTGCTGCATTGTACAGGCAGTTTGCGAATTCCTTGATGATAAAAAACGCCATGTAGTTGGCAAAAATGTCATTCAACTATTTCTAGAACGTGAAACATGAAACTTGCGTTGTCAGAATTAAGGCATGAGAAAGCAGCGCCCGTCATACGTGTGACAACAGGGGCACAAATATACAAAACCCAGTATACCAATCAGGAATCCCCATCCGATAACGATACACCAGGCACATGCATCACAACCAAATGTATGCAACATTAACATGGTCGTCTCATATCAAGATAAGTAGCACATATCCTTGCAGGTGGAGCCTAATTATAATTTTCTTCGGTTTAATTAACCCATTCCGCTCAAACGGTACCTGAACTAAGGTTGTTTGAGGATGACAAACAAAACATCCATGTTTCCAGAGGTGAATCATTCAAACCTTCTGAAAATATAGCTCTGATACTCCCCCACTACTCCTGCTCAGAGTCACAGAGGCACATATCGTCAGCCAGTAAGAGACATACTAAACTGGTTAAGACCAAGCAACCGACAAGCAAACCTGTGGTACTGAGCAGAATATTTGTTGTAACCCATCTTTTACGTCAAGACAAAACCTGTGCATAACACTTCTAATCAGTGAAGATCAGAAGCCACGAGAGCCACTGCCTGGTACTCTATCAGGTCATTTGTTGTTGTTGTTGTCGTCGTTATTGTTGTTGTTGTCATTGTTGTTGTATTTGACAATGTGAAAAATGTAGTTTTAATTCTCGCTTCAAAATACGAACGATTAAACTATTACCACATGAAATTTTCATTGGAATACCTGTAAAAAGAACATTAATTACGCAAGGAGGACTTGCTCTCGGTACTCTGAGGCTTGAAAGCAAAAAGTTTTCTTCCATAAACTTTTGAAATGTTCCATGCACACATTATGCTTCGCATCCAAAGTGTCTTATACAATGCTACAAGACTTAAAACGACCATCAAAACGCAAATGAATGTACAAGAAGGAGGAATAAATATCTTAGGAAACAATTAATAGCTGAATATACTCCAAATACCCAAATAAGTAGTCCTGAAGACGGCAACAGTTAAAACAACAATAACTTTCGTGTATCTTACACAATTTGCAAGACAGTGGTCCATTCATATAATAGCCGTCTGAAGACAAAACTCACCTGAACACAAACTGCACAAAAAAAAAAAAATTACATACATCACAGTCATTAAAAAAAGATAGCTGAGCGAATTTTGTAAAACCAAACAGCGTTTCGTTGCCACAGGAGTGAATCCAGGAGAGAGCAAGGAGAAAATTATGTATTTCTGCTTACAAAAATATGGAATCGGACTAAATCTTCCCTTCAGTCAAGTTGTTCAAAAGGAATTCCAACACATATTGGAAGAAGTTCTCTCAAGTGCTTTGGCACTGTCTGCTGTACCTTTAAAATGGAAGACGTAGCTAAAATGCATGTTTAAATAGTCATGTATATACCTGACTATACAATTTGTGACCCCGCACGGAGTCAGAGAAACGCAAGAGTCACCATAAAAGACATTAGAAACAACGTAGATCCATGGCTAGTCGTCACTAGCAATCAATTTAGCGTGGATGAATAGTTAAAACAATAGCCAAATGATCAAGAAATCCTAGTTTCCAGCATATCAGCATCAAAACTCTCAGGATGACAAATGAATTACCTTTTTATGCTCAATACCAAATAAATAAGTACACGTCTCGTCTCCAAACCGAAACAGTCTGTAGTGCCGTAAGGTCATTTTGCAACGAGGAATAAGTAATAATTGTAGGTAAAAATTTACAAATTATTGTAGAAAACATAAGAAAAAAAGAAAAGATCACAAAAAGACGCGACATAAAATAATGACAACACTTGAGGAGGAACAATTTCTTCCAATCGACAATGAAATTTCTCCTAAAGGAAATAATGAAGAAATTCAAGAGAATGAAATGAACCAAGATTTACCATTCATCAAAAATTGAACATTTGGCCGACAAAATTGTGCGTATGTGGTGCCACGGATTTCCTGAAGAAGTTGGCATGGCACAAAAAGCCATAGGGTTCAAAATATCAACAACATGCAAAATATGTTATTAGTAAAATTAAAAATAGAATATTAGAACGGATTTCGAAGTGATTACTCTCAAGATGTTGGTGTGTTTCAACATCCGATGCTTTAAAAAATCTCATTGGTGCATTTGATTACACTTGAATACAATTTGAGGAATGGTTAAGCGAACGCATTCATAGAGCTCTCTAATTTAATCAAACCAGTAATCTTTCAGGCTTACTTCCTTTAATTAAATTCTGTTTCCGTTGTGTTTTTCTTGATTTCTTTGCATGTATGAATGTGTACCTGTTTATATACACGTGTGTCTGTATGTGTGTCTAGTTTTAAAATGCTAAATATTTCCTTTTATATTTTGTATAACGTCACATATTCTCCTCCCGTATTAAAAAATATGATCTTCACATTTCACATTTTTCTTTCTTCGTAAGCCCCAGAGAACTTTTTTTAACTTTTGTAACTCTTCGATTTCTTGTTGCTAATAAAGATCTTCATCATCAACTTCATCATCATTATTATTATTATTATTGTTATTTATTATTCTGGACAAAATGCTTAGCAACATTTCGTCCATGTTTACATTCTGAGTTCATATTCCGCCGAGGTCAATTTTGCCTTTCATTCTTTCAGGGTCGATAAATTAAGTACCAGTGAAACACTGGGGTCGATGTAATCGAATAGACCCCTCCCCAAATTTTCAGGCCTTGTGCCCATAGAAGAAAGGGCAGTGAGCTGGAGAAATGCTTAGCAGTATTTCGTCTACCGTTACGTTCTGAATTCAAATTCCGCCGAGGTTGACTTTGCCTTTCATCCTTCCGGGGTCGATTAAATAAGTACCAGTTATGTACTAGGGTTGTAGTCGACTTAATCCCGTTTTCTGTCCTTGTTTGTCCCCTCTGTGTTTAACCCCCTGAGGGCAATAACATTTTTTTAAATATTATTATTATTATTATTAAGGCAGCGAGCTGGCAGAATCATTAGGGTGTCTGAAAAGAAGTTTGCGTTTCGGTTCGACATTCTTAGTTTAAATGCTACCGAGGTACTCTTTGCCTTTCATCCTTTCGGGATCGATAAAATAAAGAACCAGTTAAATTTCCAAGACCTTGTGCCTAGAGTGGAAATAATTATTATTATGCTCATCACCATTATTGGATGTTGAAGTAGTAGTAGTAGTCAAAAGCTATAACATGCTTCAGGTCACAAAAAATCTTTCCTAGGATTCTTGTAGAATATAAGATGGCAATTTTCTTCAAGTCACTAGTACACCTCTTGATTCCAATACCACACAGCTTCTTAAGTGGCAATTTGGGTATTGTGCAGAATGCACCAATTATCCAAGGAATAACTTTCACCATTGTGTTGTACAGTGTCTTCTTCTCTCTCGTTAGAGCCTGATATTTCTCACTTTTCTTCATTTCTTCACTTCTTCTTCTTCTTCATCATCTCTTCTCTTCTTCTTTCACTTTTTCTTCTTCTTCTTCTTCTTTTTCCTTCGTCGTTTTCTTCTTCTTCTTCTTCTTCTTCTTTCTTCGTCGTTTTCTTCTTCTCCTCCTCTCCTCCTCCTCCTCCTCCTACTTCTTTTTTCTTCGTCATTTTCTTCTCCTTCTACTCCCTCTTTTCTTCTCTTTCTTCGTGTTCTCTCCTCCTCCTTCTACTTCCTCTTTTTCATCTTCTTCTCTTTCTCCCCCTCCTCCTTCTCCTCCTTCTTTTCCCTTGCTCTTGCTTCTCCTCCTTTTTATTCTGTTGCTTCTCCTTCTGCCTCTTCTTGTTCTTTTTGCTGTTATTTTTATTGTTGTTGTCATCCTCCTCCACCTCCTCGTCCTCGTCATCATAATCATTGCCATAAATATAGTAGTAGTAGTAGCAGCAGCAGCAGCTGTAGCTGTAGTTGTTGAGGTTGATGTAGTTGTTTTTGTGAATACTATTTATAACAGAATCCAGTCTGTGGTGTGTGTTTCTTGACTATTGAGATTCAGGGTGTCAGATCAGAGTAAAATACATACGACAAATACAATGAAGAAAAAGGTATTGAACAATACTGAGTACTAGATAATGGACTCAATCTTCGACTCAATTTACTACCTCAAGGGAATTGCAGGACAAAACTGGAAGAATAGCCGAAATTAGCACACAAAGAGGATTTCATTCAGTACAATGAAAGAGTTCTAATGTCTGTTTGTTCTCTTCTTTTGTGTTCATTTATTCTTTTCTTTTCTGCATCTACCAGTTCTCTTTTCAATAATACACTGTTTTATAAAAGACTTGATACATTGCTGTGTTGTTGTGTTGTTAGCTCTTAGTCTGTATGCTAGTGTACTTGTGTGTGAGTATGTATGTGTGTGTGTGTACATATACAAATATATATATATATATATATATATATATATATATATATATATATATATATATATATATATATATATATATACGTACTTAATTATATACACACACACACACACACACATACAAACTGCTATACATGCATGCATATATATATATATATATATATATATGCACATATATGTATATGTATGTTTTTGTGTGCATAGCTATATAAATTATACAGGTATATGTATTCATATACATATGTGTATGTGTGTGTGTATATATATATATATATATATATATATATATATAATCATCATCATCAGTATTTAATGTCCATTTTCCATGCTGACATGAGTTGGGCTGTGTATGCATGCATGCATGTATGTATGTATGTGTGTTTGTATGAATATATGTATGAATGTACATATATAGGCATGGGCATAATCATGTGTCCAACGGTTTCTTTTCATAGCCATGGGCTCTACAGTTTATTCCCACCATATAATATGGTGGATAGCTGCTTTCTGAATAACAATATTTGAAATAAATTAGTTGACAGAAAGAAACTGCTTGAAGCCTCTTGTATATAAGCATGCGTGTGTGTAGCTTGACTTGCGTGCTACAAGGAAACAAGACCACTGTCATTCTCAATCTGCCACAAAAACATGTCCAGTCATTGAGCCATTCCTTGTTTGAAGAATTAGGAGAAAGATTGCCATACTGTGGACCAAATAATTAACTACATATTAATTGGCAAATTCAGTAGTGAAAGCAAAAGAAAACTTTTCTCGATACATATATATGTGGCAAGTATTTATATATAATTCATACTCCTAATAAAGTCACTAATATGTAGGTATTGGTATGTGGATATATGAGTCAACATACATCATCAGTATTTGAATGTTTTACATGAATAATTATGACATAGAGTTACCCATATCTAAAGAAAATTGTGTTGCTCTCCATATATGTGTATGTGTGTGTATGTATGTGTGTGAGTGTTACTGTATGTGAGATTTGTGGTCAGTATTTCAATGAATCCTGTACTGCTAATTATTATAGAAACCAATGTGTGGAAAAATATGTGTTGATATTTATGTGCGTAAATATATGTGTGTACATGTGCACTTAGTGTGTAACTGTATTTGCCATTATTAACAAATATAGAACACCAATATTTGAAAGAAATTGTGTGGTTATGTGCTTGTGTGTACAAGTATTCGCCTACACACACAAAGTATTAATGTATTTCTTTGCGTATGTGGTCAGTATTTGAATATATTTTGTACCACGAACTATAATAGTCACCAATATCTGTAAAGACATTGTGTTGCTATGTAGCTGTCTTTGTGTGTGCGTTTATAAATGTATTTCTATTTCATTTCATTTCTTACGTTACTGTTATTGATTTTGTATAACCTGTAACTTGCCCAGTATATAACATTTTGAATAGAGTTAGGCCTGATAGCTTATATCTAAATTATTTGCTAAAAGAGTGCAATTTTGATAAACAGTAAAATAGCAGTTTCTCATATTTTGTTCAGTAATTATTGATTAAAAAGTTTGGAGTTCCCGTCTTGTGTAGTTTCTGATATACCAGAGCAGACAGACACTCAAGTTATCAATCAAGCAAACAATATGAAAATACATTTGTAAAAACAGTGACACCTAAGATTTAAGGATTGAATAGGAGAGAATGGAGGTAGGGATGTTCAATATAAGAAAGGAGAATACATTAAAATAAGGTCATGAGATGAATGTATACATATATATATATATATATGTATATATATATATATATATATATATATATATATATCTGTTGCTCTTTATTTGAATGAAAGGGTCACATCTATTTTTCAGAAGATGGGTACTAGTTTATGTCTTCAACAACCTTATGATATTGTAAAATTGCCAAATATGCCTAGCTGCCTGAAAGTACATGTTATAGGTGCAGGAATGGCTGTATTATACAGACAATCGCATTGCAAGTATAGCAGCTTCGTCATGCGTATTCCAGTGCAACCTCACATTAATAAAAGTTTTGTCAATGAAATTTAGTACACAGACTCCATATGGAAGTTCATTTCTTTTCATGTGTGGCAAGCATATTATCCTGTCTAATATTACCACTGGGTCTGTCCTAAGTCTCAGATGAGTTCAGTCTGTTGTAAGTAGTGGAACTACATCTCTGATCTGGTCATAATATCCTGCTTTCCTTCCAGCAGCCATAGAGGTATTAAGAAAGAATCATGAACAATGTCCCTTCTAACTTTTACTGTGAGTATGAACAAAAATTAGCTTGTGAGCAAATTTTGTCTTTCTTTGAGAAATATGAGCACTTCCATCTGAATAACCATCATCAAATACAAAATAAAAATTATCATATTGAATACTTTATGCACACGCATTTTTCCTTTGTGCACTTAGATGTAAAACATGCATGTGTGTGCACAAATGCACAAATTAAAAGGAATATTGGTCATGAGTGCAACCTACCTTCACTAATGTATTAAAAAGATGTGTGGTAGGGGAATTCGCAAACAACCCTGCACCCATTGAGGTAAATAGCTTATTCACTGCTGCACTATGACAGCCAGTGACATGGGAGACATACTATATATGCTTGGATTCCCCCAATTCTTTCAAGCTATCATATTGCCAGACTTTCTTAACTGGGATTCAATCCATTGACATGTCATATTCAAGGTTTAAAACCTTATTTATTGTTCAACTGAGACATGTATTCAGCTAGCTTACAACTATTTGAATGCATATGGGACTGATGTCAAAGTCAGAAATACTGATAATATTATCTGAAATCTAATCAGGCAACTTCTATAGTTTTGTTTTTGTTGCTCGTTTTACAGTTTTACAATTTCTGTCACACTCTTTTCTTTTATTTAAAAAATTTTTTTTTGCTATGAATTAAGTGAGTTTAATTTCCTGAAGCAAATGTTTTTTTTTATTAACTGGGAGCTATTCTTAAATTGAACTGTTCAACCATGAAATAAGAGTGAAACATCATTTTTCAGTGAAAGAAATTAACTTGCAAAAGAGCATAGCATGCTTGTACTCTGTTCTGAAACTAGGATCATGCGTTCAGTTGCCCGACACCTTACTTTTACAGCTATTGTGGCTTTTAAAATTTGCCTTATCTTTCAGTGTGGTATCATGGTGCTGATTGTGACTTCTGTGTGTTCTCATTTAACAATATCTAAGAGACTACTGATAGTAGGATGTTAGTTTGCGCTCCTGCCATTAACCAACTTATATCTCTTTAATAGTGTTTTGAAACGCTATGGAGACTGCTTCTTAATGGTAATGTGTGAGAAAAATAAAAGACAGTATACAAATAATGGTGCTCTAGTATGGCCTGAACTGTAATAAAAAAAAAACCGTTTGAAGAATTAAATAAATAATAGAACAAGTATGCAAATATATATATTTCTCTTTATCTTCAAAGCACTTATCTTTAGCCATATCACACACTCTCCCAACACGTTTACACACAAATATATCCACAAATACACACATATACACTCACTCGTAGTGGAAGACAATACTGGAGGAACAGGTCTAAGGTGCATGACAAAAGATTTTGATATCATTTAGTCTAGATAAGAATAAAGGAATGCTTAACAATACAGAAAAGGACAAATATTTATTCATATCACACTCAATTGAAATAACTACAGGGAATTTATGACATCTGAGATGTGATAAACTGTAGTAGGAGATATCCATATTAAATTGTTCAGACTAATAGACTTCGGTGTGGTGGGGGTAGAGAGGACAGAAAGAATGAAAATGGAAAATGGAATGTTCGTAATATTTCTTAAGGGTATTTACAAAATAATTGATCTTGTTGAAGCTGATTTTTGAACCTTAGTTCAAGACTTGGTTTGCCAAAATATTGTGACCCATGCTGTGGAACTAGTCACCTTAGAATAAGCCATATATTTAATAGCCAATATGAATGTCTTTGCAAAATGAGAAATATTTCTTGAAAACATTTTGTTTTCCATTTTAAAATAATAGTAAAAGTTATGGCAGTGGATTGTCAAAAATCTTTAGAACACTGGACAAAGTACTTTGTGGTATTCAGGTATGGCCTTTTAGTGTTGAGTTCAGATCTTGCTGAGATCAACTGTTCCTTTTAGCCTCATGACACTGATACAATATAATACCAGTCAAGTAGAGGCAATGTATTATAAACTTTCCCTCAAAATGTGTAGTTTTATGTCAATGTTAGTAATCAATATATATTCTTTATAAAGGCAGTGAGCTGGCAGAATTGTTAGCACACCAGGCAAAATGCTTAGCAGGATTTCTTCTATCTTTACATTCTGAGTTCAAAATGTTATGGTATGATTTGAAAGAGATTCTTAGCTGTTATTCTTTAAAGGTCAAGCAATTAAGTAAAAGACTTCCTTTGATTCATGGTGCTGGTTATGGTGGTCTTGGTGCTTGTGGCAATGTTGCTACTGCTGCTGCTGTTGTTGTTGGTGTTCTTTTTTTAGGTGGTGGTGGTGGTGGTGGTTGGAAGTAGTGCCAGTTAACTTTAATATTTGAGCAAATCTATGATATGAAGTCAACATACACCAAACCATTTGATTGATCTATATTTCTTGCTGTGGTCAAACTTGCTTTATTATTATGATAAATCTTATTGTTCTAAAATCTCCATTGCTTTAACTATGTCTGAAGGTGGAGATTTGGCTGTTATTCTGTGAAGGCTGAGTAACAATGTTGCAAGTGTATAAGGCAGCATGCTGGTAGAACTGATAACAAACCAGGCAAAATACTTATCAGCCTTTCATCTACCTGTATGTTCTGAATTCAAATTCCGCCGAGGTTGACTTTGCCTTTCATCCTTTAGGGGTTGATAAAATAAGTACCAGTTGAAAACTGGGGTCAATGCAATTGATCAGCCCCTCCCCTGAAATTACTGGCCTTGTGCTAAAATTTGTCACCAATATTGCAAGTGTGTCTTGTTCTCACATTGTTGTTGTGTAGACTCTGAGCAGTCCTCATCAAATATGTAGCTTGTAATATTGGAAAGGTAGATATCAGGACCATTAACTATGTTTTGGCTATTTGACCTCTTAGAAATCTCTCTGTAAGACATATCTGCCAAACCCTGCATAAATCACAATCTACCTTTTTAAAAGAAGGAAGGTCAAATTCAATAGTGTGCTCCTGGTCACATTACCTGAGAAAAATAAAAGGATAGCATGGCTACAGCTTCAACAATGTTTTATTTCAGGGTTGCTTAGAACTAACTAGTGCTAAACAACTGTAATAAGACAGGCCTACAAGGGAGCCTCAATTTTCTAGAAATAGCAGTTAAATCTCTTTTGAATCAAATTTCACTGCCTTGCAAAAGGACTTGATCTCCCTTCATGTATATGAAAAGATCATGGAATGGTCATGGCCAGGATGCCTTTAGTCATAGGCCTTTTCAACGGGGGCTAATCTAGGACTAAAAAATAATAGTAACAACTACAATGCACCTTTCATGTAAACAGAAAATGTTGTTCAGCCTCAAGTCATATTTGACTCAGCAAAGATTTGATCGAAGATGTTCCCACTGTCACCATCCCATCTTTTGGTTTCAGACATCATGTACCTTGGACTATATTTTCCAATATATTCTTCATATTATTTTCAAGATGGCAAGGGAGGATTTGAAAATTTGACTGCTTTACTAGCAGGAAAAAATGATTACATTGAGGATCCCTTATTGACTCGTAATGGATTTTCTGTAGTTGTTGTTGTTTATAATGATGATGATGATTATGCTCTGCCACAGGTCAACCCTGATCAAGCAGACCTATGATCAAAACCTTTTTAGCTACGATTACTTCATTTTAATATCAAACAGTGTCCCTTGGATTATATTATCCAATATGTACCTCATTTTTTTCTTTTACTTTTTTGGTGATGACAGGGTGAGATTTGAAGAATATTTGGCTGTTATTTTATTCTATGTAATTATGTATAAGAAGATAAATATTTGCGTCTGGAACTGGGATATGTGTTTATGTATTTGATTATATAACTACTGCCATAATGTTCAGTTTAGCTAAGTTTTCTAACTCGTCAAAACTTAACTATTTCTAAACAACGTAATTCTGGTATACAATTTTACTATTTACAGTTTTGGACGCTAGTATCTTTTAATAACTGCATACAATTTTCCCTGGTTTTCGCTTGAGATCTCTAGATTGCTTTTTTATTGCTCTCGCTTGATTATGATATTATTTCTAAGGAATTATTGGTTATTGGAAAATGTTCACGTTGTTCCTTTGTAGAGAACTGCAAAATGTTTCACATCATACTTGTACCACCATCTTTTATTAAACTAAACTTATGAAACTGACAATGGTAATTCAGTAATTTTCTTTTCGTTAGTTTATATTTAGAGTGTTATCAAAACACACTAAATGGAAAATATTTTCAAGAATTTGTATCTTCACAAAATGTTGTACCCTTCCTTGAAAAAATATACTGCCTTATTTATTTATGATGAAGAAATAGTATTGCTCAAATGAATATTTCTGCTTATTGAACTACCAACATTTTGTGACTGCATGAGACATAGTGTACTCAAAATCTCTTAGAAATTTGTTACACTATCATACAGATTTTCTCTTAATTCTAAAATTGTTACTGGTCAGAATTTCATTTAGCAAGCAATTCAAATTCACCATCACCATCAACGTGAACCATACCAATTTTCATTACCTCCCAACCCCTATGTGGTAGACCGACCTCGTAGAAATAACAACCAATTTGCCTTTAAATCTTATTATAAAGTGGAAACTTTCAGATAATACTGTCTAAATACAATTCACATTAAGCAATTTTTCATTTGCCTGAATTTCTTGCATCATCCAACTTACCTTTACAAGCAATATTCAGCATCCCTTCTTTCAAAGTATAAAACTGATAAGTTGATGGATTTCAGACTGTAAAGCCCATGTTTATTATTACCATTATTTTTATTATTATTAAGGCAGTGAGCAGGTAGAAATGTTAGCATGCCATGCAAAATGCTTAGCGGTATTTCGTGTCTTTATGATTTGAGTTCAAGTTCCACCAAGGTTGACTTTGCCTTTCATCCTTTCAGGGTCGATAAATTAAGTACCAGTGAAACACTGGGATCGATATAATCGACTAGTCCCCACCCTACGAATTTGAGGCCTTGTGTCTCTAGCAGAAAGGATTATTATCATGATTATTAAGGCAGCGAGCAGGCAGAAACGTTAACATGCTGGGTGAAATGCTTAGTGGTATTCCGTCTGTCTTTATGTTCTGAGTTTTCAAATTTTGTCTTTCATCCTTTCGAGGATGATAAATTAAGTACTAGTTACATACTGGGGACAAGCTAATCAACTGGCTCCCTCCCCCAAAATTTGGGGCCTTGTGCCTAGAGTAGAAAAGATTATTATTATGATTATTATTATTATGATGGTAAACTGGCAGCACCATTTTAACACTAGAGAAAATGCTTAGTCTCAATTTGTCCATCTTTACGTTCAGAGTTCAAATTCTGCCGTGGTCAACTGTGCCTTTCATTCTTTTGTGGGTCAATAAATTAATTACCTGTGAAACACTGAGGTCGAAGTAATCAGTTGATCTCCTCCCCCGAAAGGATTATTATTATGATTATTATTATTATGATTGTGAAGTTCATCCTATCACCTTCCTTTGGCTAGCAATGCCAGTCAGTTTTTCTATCTGATGGTTATGGAAAAAAAAGTTGTGTGGTGAATGTGACTAAAAGTGCTGAATACAGACACTTCTCTCTTCAACCAAGCCCACATCAACATTTTCAGCTTCCATTTGGAAAGAAGAGTGAAGATGGAGAAAGAGGTGTGTTGTCTCCTACTGAATTTGTTGAAAGGTGAGGGAATGTAGCAAGAATGGCTCAAGTAAATGGGCCTACTCTAAGCATGTGCATTTAGACTGGAATTTATGGAGGAGAAAGAGCACTTACTATGGTGCATCTGATGAGCATACTATGGTGCATTTGATGAGCAGGGTGACTAAGAATCTGTTGGGTCACCCTTAGATGACACTCATTCCAATTGGAGATTTTCATTGTTTGTAATTTCAGTGTTAATTTTCATTGTCTTTATTCTTTATATGTTTTATGCAAGCCCCACTATACCTTGTTTTGTATCATCTGTTTTGGTCTGTCTGTGGCCCTTGTGGCCAATAAATGATAATAATAATTATCGTTATTATTATTTTATTGCCTTTGCCCAGCTTCTAACGCTGGAGATGTACTAGGGTGTCAGCTATTCACTACCAGTGATCTAAAGTAACATCCCTTATTTTTCGAGCACCATCTGGAATATTCAAACGGTTCCTAGCAGTACTATTTTCTGCAAGCACTCCACCTTTATTGCAGCTCCTGTTTGTTCCATGTACTTATTATTATCATTATAATTATTATTATTATTATTATTATCATTATTATTATTATTATTGGCGTTAGGAAGGGCATCCAGCTGTAGAAACTCTGCTAAATCAGACTGGAGCCTGGTGTTGCCATCCGGTTTCACCAGTCCTCAGTCAAATCGTCCAACCCATGCTAGCATGGAAAGCGGACGTTAAACGATGATGATGATGATGATTATTATTATTATTATCATTATTATTATTATTATCATTATTATATGAATTTGGGGAGTTGACAGAATCATTAGCATGCTCAACAAAATGTTGAGTAGTAATAGAAAGAACTACTACTACTAATAATAATAATAATACCACTACTACTGTATTTGATTCGAGTTTGAAACGCTTTTTTTTTTATTTTCTCTTTTCGAAACACGATTTTTTAAGCAATACCAGATGAAAGTTTCTTTGGAATATTCAATAAAACAGACCCTCAATACCCAACAACAAACAAAAAGGTTTGTTTAAAAAATTTTTAATATAAATTTATGAACTCATTTTTTTCATTTTTCACATACAAATAGTTACCAAACACACACACATATAAAATTGTTGGGAAAAACACTAACGGGGAAGAAAGGAAAAAAATCTCAAAAGAATAGACAACACAAAATAACAAAAACGTATGATGTGGCAAAATTTCTTCAAAATAACAATGACACCACTCTCTCAGAAAAATAACGAAGACAGGAGGATGAGGAACTAAAACTCACTATCCTTCGAAAATCAAACAAAGAATTAATTAACAAAATTATGCCCTTGTGACATCGTTACTTTCATAAGAGGTAAGGATGACACTAAGCAGATAGATTCACAATATAAGCAACTTAATTATTAATAAAATAAAACTAAGAAATCACACCGAACTTATACTTTGAAGATCTTGAAATTAGCAGCATCAAATGTCTCAAAACGTGCTTACTAGTGAATTTAGTTGCACTCATATCCAGCTCGGAAAAGGACTAATGGGTAGGATTTTGATTTGTCCGAACCGAAACTGATCAGTCATCTTTCAGTTATAACTTCTTTTAATTATTATTTTTTTTTAATTACTGTAGGTTTTGTTGTAGCTTTCTAGAATTGGAAAATCAATAAATCATGTAGCAGAAACAATTCAATATTTAACTCATTATAAGTGTAGTGAAGGCGCATGACTCAGTGGTCAGAGCGTCGAGCTTACGATCGTGAGGTTGGGAGTTCGAATCCCGGACCCGGACTGTGTTGTGTTCTTGAGCAAGACACTTTATTTCACGTTGCTCCAGTTCACTCAGCTGTAGAAATGAGTTGCGATGTCACAGGTGCCAAGCTGTATCGACCTTTGCCTTGTGACGTGGAGAGGGGAGGCCGGTATGCATGCGCGACTACTGGTCTTCCATAAACAACATTACTCGGACTTGTGCCAGCGAAGGCAACTTTCTAGGTGCAAACCCATGGTCAGTCATAACCGAAGGGGGTCTCAGCATAGGTCTGGTTACTCAAAAATGGTATCTATTATTCTTTCCCTTGCTCCGGTCATTGGACTGCACCCGTGCAGGAGCAACGCCTTTAAATATTATAGTTAGTTATATCGACCGTAGTACTTAAAATGGTTGCCGATTTTATAAAATGGTTAATTTTGCTAAAGTTTCACTGTTTTAGAGAATTAATTCTATTATACGAAAAATAAAATATCGACTTGCGCAGAACTCTACACATAATTTCTCTCTCTCTCTCTCTCTCTCTCTCTCTCTCTCTCTCTCTCTCTCACACACACACACACACACACACACACACACACATACACACATACAAATACATATGTACATGTATATATGTACACATGTATATCCATAGACAGACAAACAGACAGACGGAAAGTGTGTGTATGTAAAAGGAAAGTTAGGCTTCTGCACAATTTCCAAGTACTAAATTTGCTAAAACAGCAAATATTAACCAAGATATTGCACAGTAGGATTGATCTTGAAACCACTAGTGTAGGAAACGAACATCTTAAGCACTCTTTTTTCTTAATCTGGTTATATAAAAAAAAGAAAAATGGTCTTAAAAGTACGATCTTTAAGACTTTAAAGCGAGGTTATTTGTAAAAATTAAGCAAGCTGCATGTTTAAGCTCCCGTAAGAAATCTCATTAATAATTAAGTCACATTTTGGTTACGGTGAACCACTAATTAGTATGTTAGAGCCGTCTTTCTGTTCACACATTGAACGAGGCTATTGTTTACAAATGCCTGTAAAAGATTTAAGATGTAAATTTTAAATTTTCCATTAATAACTCCAAGAATTCACTTTGTTTATCATCTAGTGTGTGCGCGCACACCTGCACTCACACACATGCACGCACGCACACATACATTCTTTTATTGGTTTCATTCTGAAGAATTACCTTCTGGGATTTTTCTTTGTATTGACTCTGTTAATTATTTTAGGTCTTCTATTTATTTTATCGAAATCTATTTAACAAAGGGCTCAGTTTTTTTCCTTTTTCTGAATAAAGAAATGCATTGACACAAATACACATACACATATAACAGCTTACATGCATACATACATACACACACACACACACACACGCACATACATACACATATAGTTACATCAATGGAACTGTCAAAATGTAGAATTTTCTAATAGTCTAGCGTATGGGTACATATGCATATGTCTAAATTCGCAGCTAAATGTATGAGATACATACATAAAACAAAACATTCAGATCTTCACATGCACTGACTCCAAATACTTGCACATACACCCACATATACACACATACATGCACGATTAACCTGTTGATATTGAAAGTCCAGTAAAGAAGCCTTAGATTTCGGTTAGAAACCAGTTCTTTCTCATTGTCAACAGATCTACAAATAAAATTAAATAATTACATACGTAAATACATGTGGGTCTTGAAAAAGTTAGTGAAAATTTTTGACGTCACCCACCACACAACTTCCTTTGTTATAGCCACCAGAAAAAGTCGAATTAGCCATTCTTCCATGCCAAAGAAAGATGATGAATAGAACTCCACAAAAGACTTCCCTAATAGCTGAATTCATCTTATATGTGAAAACAACTGTTCGACATATACCTAGGACTAAGCAATGCTCAAACACAAAAACATGTTTGTTATATGGCTTCATCCTTTTGGGAGTATTTCATACGGATTTAGTAGCTGGTGGTTCCAACATGGCCATGCCTGTAGAGTTTATCCACAAAATTTTCCTTCACCAGCACTGTTAAGTTAAGAATTTTGGAAATTATTTGTGATATCTAAGATTTGCAAAACAGACTATTCAAATCTTTCTTGTCGACGCCCAGAATCGTTCCCTGGACATTGTTTCTTCTACTGTCCAATAAACCGCTACAGAATGTAACGGTTGACATTCAACAAACAACATTCTCAGGATGGTAAATTTCAGCAAATATCTGGCATCGTTCCAGATTCCAGACTCCCAAGCAATCATCAAAATAATTATAGTATATATCATAGGAACCAAGCCATCAGTTTTCGGAAAATAATTTATTCCATCGACCCTAAAACTTGAGGGCTAGTTATTTCGACGCCGGTAAATGTACGTACGTACGTATGTATGTATGTATGTATGTATGTATGTATGTATGTATGTATGTATGTATGTATGTATGTATGTATGTATATATATATATATATATATATATATATATATATATATATATATATATATATATATATATGCATAAATATATATATATATAATTATATATATGTATGTTTGTATGTATATAAACCTGGAAGGCTTTTCATCAGTCGTCTACTGAATTAACTGTCATTCTAATAATTTATCTGCTGTTTAGCAATTTATCTGTCATTTTATTGATTTATCTGTCACCTTATTGATTTAACTATCACTCTTTTGATTTATCTGTCTCTAATATTTCGGACAGGAACTACTACACCTGCTATTGGTAATAATAATAATAATAATAATAATAATAATAATAATAATAATAATAATAATAATAATAATAATAATAATAATGATAATAATAATACAGTTCTACCCACTTTACAGAACTGATCAAGGACAACCCTATTCAATCCAACCATATGGTTAGTCTAGATGTGATAAGTCTATTCACCAAAGTCCCAACTGGTGAAGCACTATCGGTAATCCATGAAACACTACCATGAAACACTAGTGAACTAAAAGAACGCACTAGTATACCAATAAGAAACTTCATGGAAATGTTGACCTTCTGTGTAGAAACTACCTACTTCAGTATGGACACTGATATACATCAAGAAAAAGAGGGCTCAGCTATGGGTTCGCCATTATCCCTGATAGTAGCCAATATATAGATGGAATACTTTGAGAACTTGGCTTTAGGATCAAAAATAATAATAGACAGAGAACACCAATGGAAAATACGAAAACTAAAAGAAGCAGCACATATGCTAGGACATAACAACCTCCTAAGCAGACCGAGTGCAGATGTTAAGGAAGGATAAGAAAATATTAGATTTATAAGCCCTAAAATTCACTCCATAATTGCCCATGGGCGTAGTGGTTAACAGCGCAGTGACCTTAATAATAATAATAATAATAATAATAATAAGGACAACATCGAAAAATACCTTAGGAATGAGAACCAAGGTTCGAAATTTCCCCAGACACCTGATGAAAGCTGGAGGGTATATCAGCTGAAACGTTGTGTTAACAACAGACAAGATGAGGACAAATATCCGTCAAATGTAAATAATGAAAATATTGTGAATAATAATAATAATAATAATAATAATAATAATAATAATAATAATAATAATAATAATAGGTAGCAAGCGGTATTATTTATCTACTCCCGAAGAATAATTAAACCAAATTTCACCACTGTCGGCCAATAACATGTCTGTCTACCACGTATAAAATTTTAACACCCATCCTCGTGGAGAAAACACAAATTTATGGAACAGAACGATATTTTCCCCACTGAACAAAAACGGTGCCAACGAAGCTCAAATGGATGCAAAGATCAACTCTTAATCAGTCGCATGATCCTTGAGAACTGTCATAACGAATACAAAAAGTTCTGCAGAAATTGATTATAAAATGGCCTCCGAAGCATACCGCTTTCATGGATCTTGAAATCGCAGGATATCTTCAACATTTCTCCTGTGATTTCAAGCTTCCTGAAGCACAACATATCAATGTGGAATACGAATAATGGAGTACTGACCACAAAAAATATTAACTGCACCTTTAATTTTCTGCATAGCTTTAATACCCCTTGCAAGTGAACTCAACAGAACAGGGTAACGCTTCTTTGGGTCTTTCCAGTACATGCAGACTAGACCATCAAAGCTAATAAACCAGATATTGTGGTGAAAGACTAAAACAATAAAGTTTATTTATTGATTGACATATGCATAACCTGTGACCATAATATCTCGGCAAAAGAATTTGATAAGCTCAGAAAATATAAAGATTTGCAAATCGAAATTGAAAAAATGTGGCATCTCAAGATGGTTACAATCAATACCAGTGATTGTAGGAGCACTTGGAATGATCAAAAAAGGAACTGAAAATTATCTAAGAATGATCCCTGGTTTACCATCCATGCAAGAAGTGCAAAAGATTGTCTTAACTGGTATGTCACACGTATTGAGAAGAGCATTGTCACTGTGAATTTTCTTTCCTTTTCCCTTTATTTTATTTGTTTACTTGACTATTCTTTATTTTTTCCTTTTTTCTCTATCACATCATTCTGTAAATGAACAATCTGGTGTGTTTGTTTTCATGGCCTACCAATGTATGCAATACGTTTCTCTGCCTTAGGTGTCAGGAAGACACTTGGCAAGAAATTGAAACAGAACTGAAAGAAGATTCTAATGAAAATAATAATAATAATAATAATAATAATAATAATAATAATAATAATAATAATAATAATAATAATAATAGGGCTCATACGGCTGTAAAGATCAATTATTGATCAATAAAGCCATAACTGAAGACAGCCGCAGAAAGAAGAAAGGCCTCAGTATGGCCTGGGTGGACTACCAAAAGGCTTTCGACAGTGTTCCCCACACGTGGATTCTGGAAACACTAGCCATAAACAAGGTGGCACCAATTATCATAAAATACATAGAGCACTCAATGAACAAATGGCAGACAGTGCTACAGCTCCAAACAAAAGAGGGACTTGTGAAAACGAAAGCCATCCCCATTAGAAGAGGAATATTCCAGGGAGACACGCTCTCTCCACTCCTGTTCTGCCTGGCACTCACACCTTTAACAGAATTGCTAAATAGAACTGGATGCGGTTACAAATGCTACGGAAAAACAGTCAGCCACCTTCTATATATGGATGACCTAAAATTATATGCTAAAAACGACAGAGAGCTAGAAACATTACTACAGACAGTACACGGCTTTACCAAGGAAATAGATATGAAATTCGGATTAGAAAAATGTGCCAAAGCAACCCTGAAAAGAGGAAAATTAGTTAAAAGTAGCAATATAACACTAGATAAAGCCAATGAAATAAGAGAACTAGACGAAAGCCAACCATATAAGTATTTAGGAGTCAATGAACTAGATAGGATACAACATACACAAATGAAAGAAAAAATAAAGAAAGAGTACTATAGACGAGTTAGATCAATACTAAAAACAGAGCTCAATGCTAAAAACAAGATAATGGGTATCAACACTTTAGCTGTCCCAGTTATAAGCTACAGCTACAACATCCTTAACTGGACACTAAACGAACTATGTAAAATAGACAGGAAAACAAGAAAAATAATGACAAGATATAGGATGCACCACCCAAAATCTGACATAGAAAGGCTATATATACAACGCACAGAAGGTGGCAGGGGTCTTATACAGCTAGAAAACTATTATAAAATAACCACCATAGGACTGCAAAAATACCTACTCCAGAAGCAAGGGAAACTAATACAAATAGCCACAAAACACGAGCAAAACAAAAAACTGTTTTCAGTATTTAAGGAAGCTGACAAATACAAACAAGAAATCAATCTACCTAAAAAATATGAAGAAGAAGAAGAAGAAGAAGAAGAAGAAGAAGAAGAAGAAGAAGAAGAAGAAGAAGAAGAAGAAGAGGAAACAACAAAAGCTATAAATCAAATGAAATCCAAACTAAAACTAGAACAGCAACGGACCATGATAAAACGATGGCAAGAAAAGCCCCTACATGGTAAATACTGGGCTAAACTAAATGCGAAAGAAATAGACAGAGAAAAATCCCAGCAATGGCTGAGAAGCTCAGGACTCAAAGCAGAGACTGAAGGATTTTTAATTGCTGCACAAGACCAGAGGCTCCCCACCAGAAATTACCAAAAACATATAATGAAAAGAAATATAACAAGTAACTGTAGAATATGTGGAGATCGACAAGAAACAATAAATCATATTATCTCTGGCTGCCCAGTCCTGGCTAAGAAGGAATATATTCACAGACACGACAGAGCTGGGACCTATATACACTGGAAGCTATGCCAACACTATGGAATAACAACAGAAAAAAGATGGTATAAACACACGCCAGAAAAGGTCACAGAAAACGAGAAAGCAACCATACTCTGGGATATGCCAATACACACAGATAGAGAAATTAAGGCAAATAGACCAGATATAGTTGTCAAAGATCATGAAGAAAAAAAATGCTTTCTAATTGATGTATCAATACCAGCAGATGACAACGTTTCTCGAAAAGAAATGGAAAAACTTTCAAAATACAAAGACCTGGAAATAGAGATAACTCGAATGTGGAATCTAAAAACAGAAACAATTCCTATCATAGTAGGTGCCTTAGGTATAATAAAAAAATATTCAGACAAATACATAACAAAAACACCAGGACTTACAAATATATATAACATACAGAAAATTGCACTACTGGGTACTGCACACATTCTACGCAAAACACTTTCAATACAGTAAACATAAGAGCACCACAGCAAACGACAGCACATACCCAAGGTGCACAGAGCTGCGCTCGGTAGTGAAGTGAAAGCACGTTATAAAAATAAAACTACTGAACAATAATAATAATAATAAAGATGATGATGATGATAATTTCATTTATCTGCACTTGTAGGGGGACAATACAAACACAGACATATAGTGTGGTGGTTTAAATATAATGAAATGATGAAAAAAAAAAGGGTAAACATAGATAGTGTACACTGAAAAAGAAGGAACATATACATAGTATACAAAGGTTTAAAAAAAAAGGGACGAAAATGATAGAAATGTGGCCCGCCTGATACAGGAGGACCTCTAACGATAATTGAGGAAGCCCACTGTCCAAGATTTCCCTGAACACCAAGAGCAAGTTCCTTCTTCAATTTCTTCACTCCGACTTAACAGGTCTACACTGAGAAAGGTACCATCCACTCTTGCCACTTTCGCAATTTTCACCAACCTTTCAATAAACTCACTCGTGGACAGCACTTCCCTCTCCACTCTCAATTTCCTTTTCAAGTGAAACTTGAAGAAGTTACTGAGAGCTCTATCAAAGAGGAATGTATCTGTCTTCATGCCTTTCAACCTTATCCACCAAATAACCTCGTTCGCCATAACCACGAGACAAAGAAAATCTGCCTTGCCTGCTCGATTGAAGGAGGGCGGCGAGGAAATCATGTCTACAGACTCGGTCGACAGACAGATCCATCCCACACGTGACAGCAACTTTTCAACATAACCCCACATGCCAGAAATACCCGAAAACCGAAGGAGTGCGTGCAGAACGGTTTCACTAATGCGCGCAATTCGGACACGTTCGTACGACAGCACATCGTACCTGTAAAGATTTATCTCGAACCGGTAGCACCCCCACCCCACCCCGATATCACTGCCAGGCCAAGGACATCTGGAGATTATCCATGATAGTTCCCGACCTGAAAGTCCTCCGGAACAGACTAGCCAGTTGGTTTTCGTCGGCGCCCAGTGTCTTCCCGAGAACGTTGTCGCACTTCCCCGCTACTAATCTTCTATAAAATTCTAAAGCAGAACATCTACCGATCTCATTGCCCAACTGGTAGAGGACTGTGGGCGCCTGACGACATTTTAGGCGCTAGGTGCCCGTTCACAGTCTTTTCGTCACTCAGGACTGTAGCTCCGTCAAGGAGATGAGCTGCCGAAAGACGAGTCTCAGAAACGAATCCCACACACGCTCACCGGCCAGAAATCGCTGCCAACTCGCCGCTTCCTTAATAATAATAATAATAATAATAATAATAATAATAATAATAATAATAATAATAATAATAATAATAATAGTGTATTTAACATTTTCAATTGTAGTGATTGTTTTCGACATTTAATAATAGTTTCATCATGGGCACAAAAGCAGAACTGTAGGTGCGGAGACTAGCCAGTTATATTGGCCCGAGTTCTTGGCATGTGCTAAATTTTATGAAATTTGAAGAACGACAGTTAAAATTGACATTGGCAGGTTTTGAACCCGAAACAATACTGGTTTCAAATTTTGGTACATGGCCAACAAATTCGGGGGAAACGTGTATGTCGATTAGATCGACCCCAGTTCTCAGCTGGTACTTATTTTTTCGATCTCGAAAGGATGGGTATTTTGTCTATCACTCTAATGCTTCTGTCTACACTTCAATGATAATGATAATTATCTGTAAACACAGGGAAAAAAACCCAACAAATTTTGTAAGAAAACCAGTTGTAATCGACTTACTGTTACTTATTGTATTGTACTTGATAGATGAAAAAACGCAGTCAACTGCAACGGAATTTGAACTCAAAGCGTAAAGAAATGCAAAAAAAAAAAAACACTGCAAATCATTATGTACACCACACTACCAATTCTCTCAATCCTTGATAGTAATATTATCTTTATGGAATCACAGAGACAACTTATATGGAAAGGAATGACGAGTTACTGTAACATTCACAGTCTTTGTTTTCCCATCGTCTTTTCCAAAATAGCACCACACGGAAGGGAAACGACAGGTAGTCAAGTTATCAAGAGACGTGACCTCTTAAAAGCCTGTTATAACTTCTCAGTTTGACACAAAGTAACTGAATTTATAGAGGAAGGGACAGAGGGATTTTTGTCATAAGTTTCTGAAGAGCTTTTGCCTCATAAATGGTCTGAATTAATTTCAACCAAATATCATAGAACAAGAAAATTTTGATTCAGAGAGAAGCAAATAAATGCTGCATCGAGATCCCAACGAAACTGGTAGTGGTCAGTTTTCGCAACAAATAGAACATAGAAGAGTTTGATAAGTTCAAATGCTGCGGGAGATGAAAAATTTAACGTCTGGACACTTGCTTCTCCTTGGAGTTTGAGGAAGATAAGGAAGACAAAAAAAGCGAGTGAGAGAAAGGGGGGAAAGGTAGAGAGAAAGAGGAAGAGAAGGAGAAAGAAAGAAAGCTATGCGTTATTGCTTTGTCTGCATCGTTTTTAAGTTTTGTTCAACTCACCATCTCACCCCATTAAGCAGTGCATTGAAAAGCAAACTAAATTATTTATTGCTTCGCTGTTCCATAATAAGAATAAGATAAGGATAAAATTTAGATAACAATAGAAACTATAAAAAAAAACACTGATAGATAACCCGGGCTCCCACGAAATATAAAATTCAATTTTAGCTATCTCATCTACTAACAGACGTACACGTTTTTAATGGAAGTCTTTTGGAATAATGTGTTAAGAGCAAAATAACAATGTGAATACTTAGTACTTTGATATATCAAGGGTATATAAAAGATTATGAACTCGACGATGTTTTACTGTTCTCTTACTATTAGACCTGGTTGGATTTCATGGACGTCACAATCACCATCATCTCCATCACCATCATCATCAGTTTTTGCTTGAAACTTAACTTTTACAAAGAGATGTTGCCAATTTTTACATTTACAAATGTGGTTTGATATAGATACCTGTTCAAAATGTTAAATGCTGTTCAAAATGTTAAACATGCCATACAGTTTACAATGAAGCATGGTTGAATGATTGAGAATTTCAACTGAGAATTAATAAGTCATATGCTAAATCTCACTGCATGGCATTTTGTTAAGTGTCTTTTACTATTGCTTCAGATTGATCGAAGCTTTGTGAGTGAAATGGGGCAGACGGAAACTGTGCAGAAACCTCTACCTGTAATTCGAAGCCACAGCTTTATCACACATTGTGTCATGCTGAATCTGCTTCAGTATTATGTTATTATGTTAATAGTACATGTGATTGTGGAATGCTCAACCACTTTAATGTTACTGAAATGGGTGAGTAATTCAGTTGATCAAACAACTGAATTCACATCCATTGAAACCAACGGAGACCACTTTTTATTACTTGCAGTTTTACTATCCAGGATATATCTAATATATATATATATATATATGTATGTATGTATGTATACATGTGAAATTTGACTAGCAACTGTTGGTGCTGCTATCTACGGTTGCTTTTGGTGTAAGAGGTGCAGAAAAAGAGAATTTGCTTAGAAATAGAAGGGAAGTAGAAATTTCCCTCAAGAAAGGCATATTCGAATGATATATTTATAGATAAACTCTCTTGAAAAAAAATCATTCAAGTCAGAATTAGAATATCTTTGAAAACGATTCTGCCAAATCAAAACTGACCTACAGTTAAAAGAACAACACACAACTACCAATACTATATGTCCCCACTAACAATAACAATGAGAAATCGTTTATGCAGCCTCCAAATCTCTCTCAAACCACACATTAATATCTTAAAGAAAGGATACACATATTGGATAACATATACAAAGTTACACTACGACTAAAGTAAAAATGGGCTCATTACAGTCAGAGTAGCTGAAATTACAAGCCTGGTGAAATTACAAGTCAACTACAACAACATCAACAACAACAATAACATTTTAGAGACTTTTCAACAAACACAGTTGTCCACTCTCATGAAAGTTGCTTTAGTAAATACATTTCTAATATAGACAGTATATTATTTTTACAAATATCATTAATTTATATTCACTCATCATCATCATCATCATCATCAGGAATAATAAATATTTCTTACAAAAAAAAAACAAAAAAAAACACATCTACTTAATTTTTGTAAGTAAATAATTAACATTGTGGAAAATGAATAATAATTGTTTCTGTTTAATCACTGTATCTTGGTTTCTGTTGCAAAATTATCATAAGAATTGAGGATATGGAACAGTAAGTTTATATAAGATATTTTTCAATTAAGAATAATTGATTTTCTAAATCTTAAAAAACATAGTATGTACACCCACACACATACATACAATTACACTGATTGGTGGATAAATAGATAAATACCTAGACAGACAGATACATACATACATACATACATACATACATACATACATACATATGTAGACAGAAAGGCAGACATTGATAGATTTGGAAAACTAAAGGAGTGGCTGCATTACTTTTTACAAGGTGGGAATTATTCACAACTAATGGTGCTCCCTCAAAAGGTACTTCAATTCTAAGTA
Organism: Octopus bimaculoides; assembly: GCF_046866305.1. Lineage (NCBI taxonomy): Eukaryota > Metazoa > Mollusca > Cephalopoda > Octopoda > Octopodidae > Octopus > Octopus bimaculoides. Next base: position 46,970,459 of record NC_142935.1, on the reverse strand, counting down.
GAGTTCCTCGTGGAACTGTAATTGGGATCACAACTGTTTGTGGTGGCTTTCTCAGACATACTCTCATTCATACAGTCAGCCACTTTCACCGAATATGCTGACAATACATAAGAATCACAGACAGTCAAGAGCCCTGACAGTAACACAAAACAACAGAAAGATCTGAACATAATATACAATTATGCTAAAGAAAACAATATGCTGTTCAATGGTGAAAAAATATCAGGTGCTCTGCCTTCAGCCCACAAGTATATTCTTTTCTTCTCTAGGTACAAAGCTCGAAATTTTGGGGGAGGGGGCCCGTTGATTAGATCGACCCCAATATGTAACTGGTACTTAATTTATCGATCCCAAAAGGATGAAAAGCAAGGTCAACCTCAGCGGAATTTGAACTCAGATTGTAAACGCAGATGAAATACCACTAAGCATTTTGCCTGGCATGCTAACGTTTTTTTATTCCTTTATTGCCCACAAGGGGCTAAACATAGAGGGGACAAACAAAGACAGACAAAGGGATTAAGTCGATTACATCGACCCCAGTGTGTAACTAGTACTTAATTTATTGACCCTGAAAGGCAAAGACAACCTCGGCGGAATTTGAACTCAGAACGTAATGGCAGACGAAATACCTATAAGCATTTAGCCCGGCGTGCTAACGTTTCTGCCATTTCACCGCCTTAGTCCACAAGCATATTGCAATTAGAATACATAGGGCTGGTAGGTATAGTAATCCTGATATTACAGTTGGTGAGTAACCAAAGAAATTACATGAGTAATAATAAATCATTCCATATGCATATTATTAAGATGGTGATAATGTGCAGGTGAATGGCTGTTTAGAATTCTGAGCTCTTTCAGAACAAGGAGAAAGGGAACCATGTTGATTCTATAGTGAACTTTTGTCTTCAGTTACCACATAGCAACATACAATCAGTGGTTGAAGCAATCCAAACTACTGCATAAAGAAGGTTGCCTCAGTGTAACAGATACACAACTCAGAGAAGCTAAAAGAGTGAAGACTTTATTCTTAAGCCAAAGATACAGAAGATATGCAGTGATGTGTTACAAAGATCCTAGAGGGTATAACATGTAACTTTGTGATTGAAACTTATACCAACCCAGGTCAAACTGATTGGGACACCACTTTGTCTTAGTAGCCTGCACTCTTAACCACTACACTTGTAACCACTACATCTGTAGTCTGAAAACCAATTAGAAAATTAGGTGGACAGGAATGAACTTTGAGATGCATTCAGCAAAGTGCGCGCAATGAGTTCAGTGAGGAATCTAGCATGCAAGTTGGTGTCCATCAGGACTCAGTTTTCCACTGCCTACCTCTTTATCATAGTCCTTCAAGCCAACACAAAGGAATTAAAACCCATCTGTCCACGGGAATTTCTGCATGGTGATGTCTTAATTCCCACAGCTGAATATGTCCAAGAAGTAGAGAAAAAAATTTAAAACCTAGAAACAATGCATAGATTCAAGAAAAATAAACCTTGCAAAGAGAAAAGTTTTAGTTAGAAGGAACAAAAACACGACACTATTATCATCAAGAGAATCTTGTTGCACCTTGTACTAACCACTACATCTGATTGTTGCATTACTAAATCCTCCAGATTTCTCTCCCAGCATATTAACCCCAGTGCTCATCAACCTGCACCTGTAAAAGAAGATTGCTAATAGAATTTGTCTCACTAACCTTAGAGGGATTTTGAGATTTTGAAGGCAATAGGTATAGTCTTCTACTAAATAAACTAACTGGAAAACATTAATTAATTAACATGTGAGTTTTGGTAGCTTACATTACTGAATTCATTTATTACTAAAGAAGTGATTTGAAGTGGGTGAACTCTACCAGGAATATCAATTTCTACTACATACCTACATTACATACAGACTAACAATTCGATTTATTTTACTTTTAATTCAATAAAGTTTTGTTTCTTTTACTTATTTCATAGTCATATAGTCATATAGATTTGAAACTTGGATCACAAAGTTTTATTGCTACAAAAGATAAGTGAACAATTTTAAAATATAAATTTTTCGTATCTATAATAAATCTAATGAAAACATATGAAAAACCCCACAAACGTAACACATTATAGCCATTCACTTTAAATACTAGAACAATTCCTCAATAAGTAGTTGTTTGTTCTGCTACTGTTTACCTTTACAGAACACTGCCACCATTCACCATACCATAAATCGGAGATGCCTTTGAGCAGTAATTTTCACTCACAAAACTTCTGAACAATTTAGCCACAATATTTATTGTTTATGATGCTACAGGGTAATGAAAGCAAATATTTCACAAAGAATATAGTTTCCTATCGGGTGTAAATATATATATTTAGATTTTTCGGAGAGCGTGTTTCTAATACATAATTGGTAATACGAAAGCCTTTATACTTTTAATGATAGGAAAATATTATACAAATACACGTGCTTGTGCACCCCACCCCTCACAAACACAAAATGGTATCCAAATTTGCTTATACCACACACACACACACACACACATCTTTTCACATAAATATATTCATATAAGTATTCACATTCATTTCTATGTAAATATGTGTGCGTGTATATAAACACATATATATACATATATATAAGTATATGTACGTGTGTGTATGTGTGTGTTTGTGTGGACACATGTACACACACAAACATATGTTCCCAACATCAAGTTGCTAAACTCTGTTTGCATCAATTACACAAAATATCTTTTTATAGTGTTTCACTTGGAAACAGTTCTGAAAAGGAGGAAGGAAGTTCAATCCATTTTAACCATTATTAAAATTTCTTTGAAGTAACGTGGCTGTATTTTTTTCTGATCTTAAATATAAAATCAACAGATATAAAGGATAAATTAAATGT
>NC_142935.1:46957573-46962573 GCF_046866305.1 Octopus bimaculoides | reverse complement strand
GAGAAAAAAAGAGAGAGAGGATAGTGGTGGCAGTGAGTGGACCAGGGATTGGAGGGGGTGAGCAGGTGAGTTCACAAGATTGCAGTGGTAGATGGAGAGGGAGGTAATGAGTGTATATTTGTGTACTTATGGGTGTGTTTATATTTATGTATACACACACACACACATACACACACATACACAGACACACATACCTTTCAGCAATGTAACTACACATGTGCTGTTGGTGATTTCTTTTCCTTCTTTGGACTTTTCCTTTGTCCTTTCCAATGAAGAACTATGCTCAAAACGTCGAACCCCCCACCTCCTTTTACCGAGCATCAAGCTAATATATTCCTTGTGCATGTCCTCCTTGTTGTTCATTAACTCTATTTGTTTATTTGAATTGATTGTTTATTTGAATTAACCACATATATACGTGTGTCTGTGTGTGTCTGTGTGTGTCTGTGTGTGTTGTGTGTGTCTGTGTCTGTGTGTGTGTGTGTGTGTTTAGGCATAGCTGTATAGTTAGGAAATACATTTTGTAGCAACATGGTTTGCAGTTCATTCCCATTGCACAGCCATGAGCAGACCAATAGTTTGTGAGTGAATTTTATAGACAGAAACTGTGTAGAAGAAGCTATTTGCCTGTGTGTGTTTGTGTGTATCTGTGTGAGATTTTGTGTATCTGTGCATAAACTCTCCCTAGAATTACAATAAAGTTCTTTGCATCTTAAAGGATAGGGAACAGTAGAATCAGAAACATACAAGAAAAGTGCATTGTGTCATTTCATCGTAACCCTTTCCATTATGAGTTCCTGTCCTGTAGAGGATAGCTTGCCCCTTTATCTTTATGAAGTCAGGAAAATAAGAAGCAATCAAACATTGGGTTGATTAAATGGATTACCTTTTTCTGAAATTTGCCATCTGCATGATCCAAGAAGGTTACTAAATGGAGAAGGTTTATCTAATCATCAAAAAGGAGGGTTCCTGTCTGTTCACAACCACTTTCAAACTAAAATCAATTATTGTAACTTTCTCTATATTGATATCGGGCAAATTTATATAAAATCCTGACCTCGTCCGACTCACCTAGTCATGTACTCACCCTTTGTAGTGAAATTACTAAGGAACAGAAAGGACCACATGACATAGACATTATTCTCTAAGCTGAAGTGTCATGACTCTATATCTCATCCTTGGCAGCGTAATAGGTTACGTGTTAGACATGGAATATTATTGTTCCGATTTATTTAGCAATGGATAAATCAATTTAGAAGCCCTTACATAGTCACTTGGCCTGTGAAAAGCAGCAGTGAAATCCCAATCGAATTACATATGCCCAAAGGATGTACACAATGGATAATGTTGTGTTTGATATATTATGGCTGAAATAAATTCACTAGATGTATATTGCTAGAGCACCTTTGATCAAAGGCCTGCTCAGTCAGAACTGATCTGAGCTAAAGGACAACAACAACACTATCAGTAACAAATACAGCCAACAGTATCATATAATCCCAATGAAACAACAAGGGAGATTTTACATGGTGATATAAATTACTAAAAATAGCAACCAAATCTCCTTGAAATAACAGCTTCTTAAATAAAAGACAGAACATATTGGATAATGTAATTATCAAAATATAAAAGATCAAAGCTGGATTGCCTTTGGTCATAGGAATTCATAGCTAAAGCTCACCTGAAGATAAACAACCATAAACCTCAACAAGGCAATGAAGAAACCTCTACACAGACATTTAATTTGCAAGCAGTAGCCAGGTCACTTAAATTACACTGTGTCTTTGAAAGAAGTGATGTGAGAGATTAGATAATGTAGTCTTTGATACACTATATCTAAAAAGAAAAAAAATGTACAGAATGATTTGCTTGATCTCTGCTGGTTGGTACAAAAGAACAGCAAAAACAACAGTTGCATAGTAACAGAGCAGTAAAGAGACAGGACAGATGATCATTGAAGATTCATCAAAATAATTATGCATTCATTAATATTGTTTATTACTCATTAGCTCTTGTCATCAGCTCTGCTTGAATACATCTATGACGGTGTAGAATACGGAACATTTCATGCATGTCAATGACATCATAGTTCTGACATCTTCATTGGTTCTCCATCGCTGCCAAAAATATTTTTATAAGTTTTGCTGTTACATTGATCAAGTGCGTTTTGCCATAGCATTGGTTGAACAATGCCACTTCAGTGGAATTTCATAGACAGACGCAACACACAGCTCTAATGCTCTGCTCTCTGTATATGTGTATACAGACATACACATACAGACAGACATATAAATACATAACACACATATATACAAACATGTGCGTGTGTGAGTGTGTGTGTGTATTATATATATAGACATATGCATATATATATATATATATATATATATCATAAATATACATACACACACACACACACACACACACACATAACTGAAACAAGCTATATAGCCTAGATCCAAAAGAAGCAGAAACATTTTTTTTATTTAATTTAATGCAAGTTTTTATGTGATTTTTATGTAATTTTATTTGAAAATATTTAAGTCTTTATTGTTATACAGATACATGTCTAAAGCTGATTTTTTTCAGACTTCTATGACACACGAAGCTTTCAAGACTGTGTTTATGGGTAATGTTTATTTTATGGCTTCAAAAATTACTGTCTTTATATCTTATCTTACATATTTCCTTGTAAAATTTAAATTAGTTGAAATATGTTTATGACATATTTCATCTGCTAAAGGCAAATACACTGCAGTTACTGAGTAGAAAATATCTCTCATATGGTAAAAGGTGTGAAAATACCCTGTTAACATTTCGCTACATTTCCTTGTAATACGAAATTGATATAAAACACATGTGACAGAAGCAATTTTAACAGCAAGACGTTTTATTCAGTAAGAGCTGTGGGGAGACAACATTTCTGGTTCTACAGTTTAATGTCCTGAAGAAACAATGTATTCTTTCTCTATCCTATGAGAATGCAACATAGAGCTGACCATGAGGGAAACATGGTCTTGTCAGTTAAGTTTCAGCAACTTTGAGCGATTTTCCATTAGATTTACTTATAGAAAATAACTACTACTTGATATAAAAATCACTGAACTGGAATTGTATGACCACTGATATGGGAATACATGGAATAAAAGCACCTCCCATAAAACAAATTGTCATAATGCTGACTTCAGTCACATGAGACATGAGTTCTGAAATTTTGACAAAATTCTTTGAAAACTGGGCTGTTGACATATCTCTATTAAGTGCAGCTTTCATGCTGGTAGAAAAAGAGCTTTCTTTTCATCTCCAAATAAAGAATTGTTTGAGGCGTATTCACAACTCATCAGCAAATGTACTTTTTGAAAAGACTGGTTGAATTTACCTGAAATCACCAGATAGCAAGACTTTAATGACTCCACTCAGAGTCTTGGTGCACCCAGATTTTGTTGTAACATAAGGAGAGCACACACCTTCAGTCATGTCCTGTGATAAAAACAATACACCAATGGGTTGAAAAGAGACAGTCTATTGTATATTTGATAGCATCATTATCATTAGAAAGAGTATCAAACAACTTATACCATCCTAATTTGTTTAGTAGTGCTTGAATGAAGGAAGCATTAATAGCATCATGCACAATTATCATTTTTAAAAACTAGGATGGTGTGTTCAGAAAGCTAATCATGATTCCTGTAATTCTGTGAAAGAATGGTTTAATCTTTCAGTAGTATATCCTGAGATGTGTTGATGATTGTTTATCCCAGAGACAACTGATAGCTGACCAACCAAAGTAAAACTATTTGCAGTTAGGCCAGATGATGCATTTCTATTAAATGCAGCTTTCATGCTGGTAGAAAGATGTTTTTCCACTCCTCTTCAAATACAGAATTCTTCAAGACATGCTCTCAACTCAAATGCAGAAGTATTCTTTGAAATAACTGACTGAATTTGTCTAAAAATCACCAGAAAACAAGATTGTGCTTCTATCCATGATGTCAGTGTTTCATTTAAGATCTTCTAAGAATCAAGCATGAGCCTTGAATGCAACTCTTTGAGATAGTATCTACTCACCCAATAGTATCAGTTTGGCTTATTTCCAGATCTTCCCTTGCCTGATTCTTTGCCAAAATCATATGAACTGCCATTGTGTGCAAAGATGAACATGTATAAGGTCAGTATGGTCTTACTATACATGAGCAAAGTTGCAACAGTGCAACATGATGTTTCTGTAAAATATATCTGTTTTTTAATGAACTTCTACCAAAATGAAGATGATCAAAAACGTTTTTGCTGTACAAATAGGAGTACCAAGAAAAGTAAATTTTTCCTAAATCAATTACCACTAATATTTGATCCTTGCATAAGTGTTTACTCATCTGCAAGCAAATCTGATTTGTTTCTCATGGTATACAGTTCTATGTAGTGAGTGTCATAGCAAGTTACCCAAAGGATATTTTGGATGAGTGCTACAACTGTAATTCCCATAATAGCTGGAAATCCATGCTACCCAAGATCTTTGCTAGTAATGGGCTGTAGAGAGTTTCCATTGATGTTCAGTGCTTGGTAGAGATAGAATACGACAGTGTGATTTTTACCATCTTAATTGTTTATACACAATGACTTTTCACACAGTGAATACCAGAACATAACATATCTACAATACTCTCTGTTATGAGAAAATGTTGGCGTCAGTAATTCTTTGATTACTTAATTGAATTTTGAAATTTCGATAGAGAAATGGCATTCTCTCTTTGTCTTGAACTAGATCAGTGTGTGTGTTGTATGTTTTAGCCATTAAAGTTATTTGTAATGAGCTCTGCATAATTAACTCAGTAGCATTTGTGGATGCCATGCTTATTCTATATATCAACGCATTAGAGAATCACCATTCTCAAAGTGAGTTTCTTAAGGGATTTGTTGCTTGAAATTTAATATTCAGACAAGGGCTATCTGGATGTTCATCTTATAGATTTATGAGGCACAACAGTTTAGTGAATAATAAC
>NC_142935.1:46945073-46952573 GCF_046866305.1 Octopus bimaculoides | reverse complement strand
TGTACAAGTTGGATCCAAGTCTCACCCAGAGACCTCAAGAGACAACGAGTTAGAAGTTCATGTAGGTGTTATGCCTAGGGTACCATATATTTGGATTTGTACATACCATATATTTGAATTTGTACATTTGGATTTGTACTAGAGAATGTTTAAGAAACCATAAGAAAATTGTGTTTGTTTTAAAATTTGAGATCACATAGACAGTATTTTATGTAGGATATGAGCAGTTCCCATGAGCACTATCTTTTGAACTTCAACCATTTTGGGGTTTCCTGGTATATTATTATTATTATTTTATGTTTGACTTTTGTTTTGCATTTGTACAAGTTGGATCCAAGTCTCACCCAGAGACCTCAAGAGACAACAAGTTAGAAGTTCATGTAGGTGTTATGCCTAGGGTACCATATATTTGGATTTGTACAATTTTGTTCAAGTGAATGTTTAAGAAACCATAAGAAAATTATGTGTTTGCTTTAAAATTTGAGATCACATAGACAGTATTTTACGTAGGATATGGGCAGTTCCCATGAGCACTATCTTTTGAACTTCAGATTCCACATTTTGCTAATTTCTATTTCAAGATCTTTATATTTGCTCAGTTTTTTGGTAGGTCTTGACAGATACGTTTATATCGATTGGGACAGTCATATCAATGAGGAGGCATGATTTTTGTCTGAAGTCTTTCAGTATGATGTCAGGCCTATTTGCGTCTATCTTTCTGTCAGTTTGAATGGTGAAGTTCCAGAGGAGTGCAATGTGATCATTTTCAAGTACTGGGGGTGGTTTGTGTTCCCACCAGTTTTTATCATGGGGCAAGTCCAGGTTTTTGCATATTACCCAGTGAATATATTGTGCAGCTCTATCATGCCTGTTGAGATACTCTGTAGGCGCAAGCAGACTTCACATGGAGACAACATGATCGATGGTCTCATTTTGTTGTTGGCATATACGACATAATAGGGAGCTGCCGTTCTTTAATATGTTGGCCTGGTAGTTCTTTGTAGGTAGGCATTGATCTTGGGCTGCTATGATAAACCCCTCTGTTTCTGATTTCAAGCCAGAGGCCATTAACCATTGGTGGGTAAGGGCTTTGTCAATATCTGCATTATTCGCTCTCTTTGGGTATTTGCCATTGAGAGGTTTTCCATGCCATTTTTCAGTCATAATAGCTAAGGCAGCAATTTTAGCACGGGTTTTCAAGCGCTTAGCTTTTTCTGCAGGTGTTTCTAGTTTGTCTAATTCTTGAATTTGTTGCAATTGGAATTCACTTAGATATTCCTTTGCCTGTTTTGTTACTGAGTAAGATGCTTTCTTGCTTTCATATTTTAAGACAAGTTTTAGCATCCAGTCCTCAGAGTTTTTCAGATAGGTGTCTAGGCCAATTGTGGCTACCTTCATTGATAATGCCAGCTGTAGAAGTCCTCGGCCTCCTTCTTTTCTTGGCAGATAAAGACGTTCTATATCTGCCTTAGGGTGGTGCATTCTATGCATTGTCAACAGTTTTCGTATTTTTCTGTCAACATTACATATTTCAGTAATTGACCAGTTAACGATGTTGAAACTGTAAGTCACGACTGGTATGGCTAGAGCATTGATCGCTTCGATCCTGTTTCTCGCGTTCAGCTCTGTCTTCAGTATTGCTGTCACTCTGCGATAACATTCTCTTCTGATCCTTTCCCTCATCACTGAGTGCTTGATATTGTTCCCTTCAATTACCCCTAGGTATTTGTAGCTCTCCGCTGGTTCTAACTCTTTTATGACATTTTGCTGGTCAAGGTTCACATTAGATGTATTTGTCATTTTTCCTTTGATAAAGGTAGCTTTTGCACATTTATCAAGGCCAAATTGCATCCTGATGTCATCACTGAATTGTTTAACAATCGCTAGTAGGCCTTTGAGTTGTTGGTCATTTTTTGCAAAGAGCTTTAAATCATCCATGTAAATGAGATGATTTATATTTTTATCAAATATTTTATAACCATACTGTGCATCATTGAGCAATTTTGAGAGTGGTATTAGGGCTATACAGAAGAGGAGTGGTGATAGTGAGTCACCCTGGAAAATGCCACATGAAATTCTTACATCTCCAGCATTTAGAGATTCATTGTCATTGTTCAACATCAGTGTGGTTCTCCATGATCTCATACTTACAGATAAAAAGTTTCGCAGAGTAGGAGCTATTATTATTATTATTATTATTATTATTATTATTATTATTATTATTATTATTATTATTATTATTATTATTATTGTTGTTGTTGTTGTTGATGTTGTTAATGATAATAATAATAATAATCATTTCTGCTGTAGGCAGAACACCTGAAATTTTGAGAGAGAGGACTAGTCGACTACATCGACCCCAGTGTTTCACTGGTACTTAATTCAGCGATCCTGAAAGGATGAAAGGCAAAGTCAACCTCGACAAAATTTTAACTCAGAACGTAGCGGTAGACGAAATACCTATTTCTTTACTGCCCACAAGGGGCTACACACAGAGGGGACAGACAAGGACAGACAAAGAGATTAAATCGATTATATCGACCCCAGTGCATAATTGGTACCTTATTTATCGACCCCGAAAGGATGAAAGGCAAAGTCGACTTCGGCGAAATTTTAACTCAAAACGTAACGGCAAACGAAATACCGCTAAACATTTCGCCCGGCGTGCTAACGTTTCTGCCAACTCGCCGCCTTTTGCTAATGTTTCTGCCAGCTCGCCCTCTTAATAACAACAACAACAACAACAATTATTATAATCAAACTGACAGAAAGATCGATGTAAATAGGCCAGACATTATATTGAAAGACTTCAGACAAAAATCATGCCTCCTTATGATATAAACGTATTTGTCAAGACCTACCAAAAACTGAGCAAATATGAAGATCTTGAAATAGAAATTAGCAAAATGTGGAACCTGAAGACTAAAACAATACCTGTTGTCATACGTACCCTAGAAATGATAGCAAAAGGGGCTGATTGCTACCTAATCCAAATACCAGGAAATCCCAAAATGGCAGAAATTCAAAAGTGCTCATGGGAACTGCTCATATCCTACGTAAAATACTGTCTATGCAAACTTAAATTTTAAAACAAACACATAATTTTCTTATGGTTTCTTAAACATTCTCTAGAGCAACACTATGTACAAAACCAAATATATGGCACCCTATGCATAACACCAACTTGAACTTATAACTTGTCACTTGAGGTCTCTGGGTAATAATAATAATAATAATAATAATAATAATAATAATAATAATAATAATAATAATAATAATAATAAAGCAAAACGCCTGAAATTTTGTGGAGCCTAGTCAAATACAATGACCAAAGTGTTCGACTCGTGTTTATTGTATTAAACCTGAATAAATGAAAGGCAAAGTCGACCTCGACGAAATTTTAATTCAGAACGTAAAGCTAAAAGAAATGCTGTGAAGCATTTTGTCAACTACTGCCAAGAGACTGTGTTTACCATCTTGAAAAATACAAGAAGATTCCTCAAATTTGATATTTGATATTTTATTTGATGAGTTCTTTTCTAGGACAATTATTAACAGATATATAGAGAGAGCTACGAACAGTTATTTTTGTCTTTTTAAAATATGTAAAACAAAAACGATCGTAGTACAACAACAGAGCAAAAGATACAATTCACAAAATAAATAAATTTGAAGTTATCCGAAGCTGTTCTTGATCTGATATTGGTGATCTATGAAATGATGCTGGAAACAAATGTAAACAGTACATCTTACACTGAACCATGTAGACAATACCAAAATATATAACAGCATATTAGTTGACGAAATTAGAAATCGTGGCTATAGAATATGTCACAATTTACTAAGAAATAGTGTAAACAGAGAAAAGTAATAGTAGGGGTATTAATAGTAATAATGATAGTATTAAAAACAATAGTTATAGCATTATCAACGTAAGGATAACAACGTTAATAGCATAGACATTTCTAATTATTGTCACAATTTTTTGCAGGGGCATCAAATCTACCTATTCGGTAAAATCCCACAATAGCTAAACAAAGTGTTGGTGATAGGAATGATATTAACTTGACGAATTGCTTAGACCAGAGCAGAGTAATTATTCATGAGTGTTAGGCAGTGGTTTAAAAGCATCTCGCTTAAAACCAACATAGATTAAGGGATGCTATAAGCAAGATGCAAAAACACCTGACAAAACAAAGTATTCTGATACACACTTCTATTACAAATTTAAATAGATTTCATGACAAATTACTTATATATGTAGAACAGACTATGTGACTTTAAATAAACGGCCACATATAAAAGATAAACCAACATAGAACAGACAACTGGATAAGAAAATTAAAATATAGAATATAGATAATATAGAATAGAGGCTCAATTTAACGAAGTATGTAAAATATCCCAAATGGTAATATTCAGTTCTTCTAAAGATGTATGTGTGTAGATAGATAGATAGATAGATAGATAGATAGATAGATAGATAGATAGATAGATAGATAGATAGAATATTAATTATTTATACAATACAACATAATAGTCTCATAACAGTCTATTTACGAATCATTTTCTTACACGAGAATTTGTTACAAAAACTTCTCAGCACACATCAGAGGGGTTGGTGAGAAAAATATGGCTCGTGCTCTTTGCTATTGGAGGCAACATATATCAGGTCCGCCCATAAGTAATGTCCGGATTTTAAATAAGGAAAACAAGTGATCAAATCTTACATTTTAATGAAACTTAATCGTTGGTATAGTTCCCATGATTATCTATGACATCTTTCCATCTACTCGTTAGCTTTTTAATCTCATGAGTAAAAGACTCTTTCGGTTTCGAAGAAAAGAATTCTGAAAGGTCAGTTTCGACTTCTTAAGTTGTTTTGAGAGTTAATTCACCCAGATGATTCTGTAAACTACGGACAAAATGGTAATCTGAAGGAGCAAGGTCTGGAGAATAATGAAGATGAGCAATTTTCTCCCACCAAGTTCCTCGATCTTCTGTGATGTGATTTTTGCAGTGTGGGGTCTTGCATTGTCCTGATGAAACATTTCTCCCTTTCGATTCACTAAAGCAGGCCTTTTATTCTTCAGAGCAGCATTCAAACACTCTAATTGCTGACAGTAGATTTGAGCAGTGACTGTTGCATTAGTTGGTAGCAACTCAAAGTGGATGACTCCTTTGCAATCCCACCAAATAGAAAGAAGAACCTTACATTTTTAGCGCTTTCTTCCGTAATGGAATTTGTCAAAAACGTTGTTTATAGCAAGTTCGCTTGGCCTTTCTACATAAAAAGGACAAGCAAACTTTCAATTTTATATAAAAAGGCCAACCAAACTTAATATAAACCACTTTTTTGATAAATCTGATAACGGAAGAAAGCGCTGAAAATGTAAATATAAATATATATGATCATCCAACATTCTGACTACCTTATTATTCTCAATTTATACATATATATAAAACAAATAACAACAGGTAGATTGTGGTTCACTTATCACAGCTGTTTCAGACGTGTTTTTTTTTTTTATTGTTGAATAGAATCGCTACATCATGTAAAAAAAAAGAAACCCTTCTTTTCTCGGATGAATATATTCACGAATAAAACATTTAAAACAAAAATTCTAAGATTCCAAGTATGTGCCATTTCATTACTCCCAGACGAATTTCGGTCCCTTACCATTTCATAGCATCCGATGCTGGTTTGCTTATGTTCCCAACACATAACGATTCGGCAAAAAAGTGACTGATAGAATTAGCCCCTCGTTATGTCTCGTACGCCTGCAGCGTATTGATGGCACTATAACGAAAGTCTTCCCGATTAAGTGCAAGGTCTCCAGTTACCTTGCCACTTTTGTCCAACCAGCTCTTGATACTGTCCATCCACTCAGGGCCGGATTAAGACCCAAAGAGGCCCTTAGCACTTAAAAGGTTTTTGGTGCCCTCAGGTATATGTAAATGGTTTTAAATGTAAACAAAAATAATTCAAAATGTAAACGATAATAAACCATAAAATAAATATCTATTTTTCAAAATGAAAAAAAATTCACAGTAAGATGGACAATAATGTTTATTTTTGTATGCTTCCACTTTATTTATATCTGAAAAGTTTTCTCCTTGGATTTTTTTTCTTTTTTAATTACAAAAGTATTCGATTATATCGTTATAATTAATTTTACCTAAAACTTCTACTTCTATATTTAGTATTATTTATGCATTACGAATATTATTTTAACAAGTTTAAAATGATTTCTTTCGTACCGTAAACCATTTTCATTTCTGTGATGCCCCCTCCTTCCCTTGATGCCCTAAGCGTCTGCTTATTTTGCTTAATGGGTTAATCTAGTGCTTCATCCACTGCTTTCTTTGCCTACCTCTTGATCGAATGCCTTCTACTCTTCCTTCAACGATAATGTTTTCCAACCCCACTGTTTCTTTGAATATGGTCATAATACAGGAGCTATTTTTTTTTCTGATTTCACAATCTTCAGAAGTTGTGGTCTTTCACTTGCTTGTTGTAACAGCCTTGTATAGAATAAGTAAAACGCTTAAGAATACGAACTGGTCCAGATTTATTCGACAAAACTCCTTCAGGGAGGTGCCCCAGCATTGATGCAGTCCAAAAACTAAAACAAGTACAAGCAAGATGCATACATACACACATGCACACACATACACACATACACACACACACATGCTTACGCGCGTGCGCATTCACACTCAAACAAACACACACACACGCAACAAACACACACACACGCAACAAACACACACACAACAAACACACACAAACACATACACACAACACACACACAGCACACACACACAAACACACACGCATGGATGCACACGTGCACACACAAACACACACACAACACAACACATACAAACATACACACACACAACATACACCACACACACATACACTCATACAAGCACACACACATACACGCACACACTCACTCACACACACACACACACACACACACACACACACACACACATGTACATGTAATGACTACAGCAGTTTCCAGTGTTTCCTTCCTTAATTTTAAAGAAAGGACGAAACTTAAACGCACTAAAATATGAAAAGGAAACAAAAAATAAAGAAGTAAATTAAATTTTAAATATCAGAACCTACAAAATAGCGAAATGGGAAATCATTTAAATTCGCTTTTATTGACAAAACAATATTTACTTCATTTCTTTATAATTATAATTACCAAAATAATATTACCATGACAACGAAGTACTGCATAAACTTGGCTGGTAAGAGTGGGATGTAAACGAATGTAAGTATAAAAATTGAAACGGAATAACGAAAGGAAGTAGGGAACCAGCATTGCCTAGAAAGAAAAAAAAAATTGAAAGAAAGGAAGGAAGAGAAAGTGGGTGGGGGAGTGTTGTGTAGTTTTAGGTAAGGATGGTGTTTAGAACGAACAATAACAGCGACATTTTTATTGTAATGTATAGAAATTGTGCTTTTCAAGATTTTAGTAT
>NC_142935.1:46930073-46942573 GCF_046866305.1 Octopus bimaculoides | reverse complement strand
TGGTTAGATATTTAGTCCTATATGTTTTAATATCATTCATTCGAAACCTTAAAGGCAAAAACGGCAAACAAACCAAGATCCGCCTATATGCATAAAAGCATGTACAATCCTCATACATAGAGATTTAAAATTTGATATGAGGACAATAAAATGATAGGATCTGTCTATTAAGTGTTATATCTCATGATATTATTTATCACATGGTTCTGATACGACACTTAGACAAAATGTGTAGTATATAAAAGAGAAACGGACAATGAAAACAATCTTTTTGTTTTTACTGATAATGTATGTAATATTTATTGCTATCACCATGTATGTATGTGCGTATATAATGTATATATAACATATATAACGGTCCGCTATCTATCGGAGATTTTTGATGTGTGTGTGCGTGCATGTGTGTATCTATGCATATGTCTTTGTGTGTAGATGAGTATATGTATATAAGAATGTATTTCTATGCATTAAAGTAATTAAATTTATACACACGGTATAGGCGCAGGAGTGGCTGCATGGTAAGAAGCTTGCTTCCGGTCGTACGACGTGATCATGTTTTTTTTTGTGTTGGTAAGCGTTTTGCTATTGTTGGATTCTGTTTTTTTTTTTTTTTGCATTGTTATCGTTGTTGTATTTGTTGAACTGTATTTATTTTTACTACTCCCCGTATACCGGGAAATAGAAACTGTTTGATATATTTCTGTGGCCATTGTGGCATTGCTTTTTGGGGGGGAATTTTGTGTATAAATTCGAACTTAAGGCGTTTCAGACTTTGTTTTTGTTCCCCGCCCCTAGCGGAGGAGAGATTTTGGATATTATCCTCTATTAGAGGAAAATTTATTATAGGCTTCCACTTTGAGAGCAATATCTTCTGTTGAACATTTTTTTGTAAACTTTGAAAAGCTGTTGTAGGCTCTATTTTTGTATTGAATTAATTTCGACTGAATATGTCCGTCGAAATTATTAAAGAAAAATGCACTCTCGAAGAGAGTGGTGTTAATGTTGGTGGAGGTGCCAACACTGTAAAAACATTTTCGGCAGTTGCCGCAGTGGCAACTGAAACCATTGAAACCCCAGTCGGAAAACTGAAGGAATACTTCGAAAGAATGAAGGAAGAGGACAGTGATACTAAGATATCACCCACGTCCAATGCAATAGAGATACAAAGAAAAACTGTTATATTTAAATTCTACTGTCCCGAGAACAAGCGGTTCAAACATTTCAAAAGGGACATAATAGAAAAATGCTTGGCCCTTAAGTGGAAGGACATTGGATATATCGCAAGGAGAAAGGCATATGCGACAATCGAAGTCAGATTCGCAACCGAGGAGAAGGCCCACGGGTACTCTGTGAGCCCCCTGAAAACAAAGGAGATGGGGCTTCTATCAACCTACATGAGGAGGCGCACTTCCCGTGTAAAGGTGACAGATGCCACCAGAAATAGACCCACGTGAAGTGATGACTGCCTTGTTGTTTAACAGGAGAGAAAAAAATAAAGTTCTTACAGATAACATGCTCTGCTCCCCAGAATTAATATCTGAGGAGTCTCGATGAATGAGACCAAAGCGCTAATAAAAGATTATCCAAAATTCTGACTACTTCCTTTTCCTGATAAAATCTGTATATCAATCAATCAATAATACATACATACATACATACATACATACATATATCACTGGAAATGTAAAATCTATAAAACTTACCAGAAGTTTATCATTTAAGTATATATGAGCATATTTAGACACACAACTATATGCATGAGAATACATACATAAAACAAAACATACCGGTTTGACCATATACATACAAATATACCCTGTTGATATTGTTGAAATTCCAATGAAGGATCCTTGGATCTAGGTTAGAATCCGGCTCTTTCGCAATTGGCAAGAAATCTTGAAATAAAACTGAATAATAACATACATACATACATACATAAATACATACATACATACATACATACATACATACATACATACAAATCTGCGCATGTACCGACTCAAAATACTGCACATGTACATACATACAAAAATACTACGTTGATGTTGAAATTCCAATAACGGAGCCTTGAATCTAGGTTAGAAACTAACTCTTTCTCTATTGGCAAGAAATCATGAAATAAAACTAAATAGCAATACACACGCGCGCATGAGTACGCTTAGCCGAGTGATGAGTGAGTTGCATGCGAGATTGTAGTTTCAGTTCCTATAGTGAATGATGTGGTGTGCTCTCGGACAAAATATTTTATCTTACGTTGCTCTGCGATCACTTAACCACTTGATAGATGGTACGTTGTGTACCTATTCGGGCAACGTTGAATTGATGAAGGGAAGGAGAAAACGTACAACACATACATTTGATTACTATAAACAAACCATTTGTGCATGCTTTTCAGCAAGGAATTCCAGAACCGTCTATTTCAGATCACGAGACACTATCATCACATATATATATATATATATATATATATATATATATATATGGAGAGAGAGAGAGAGAGAGAGAGAGAGAGAGATAAGCTCTCCAAGTTATTATGTGACGCAACGGCCTAAACTTTTGTGCCAAAGCACTTATAAAATTAAGCAGTATTTTGAATTTTCACATAACATATAGCAAAAAATGAACGTTCAAGTGTTCTTTCTCAAAAGCCGTTAATTTGTCGCACGCTAAAAGTGATTTTAAAAATCCACTCACAGACAGATATATGTAAATGTGAAATTCTGTTTTTACATATATGTATAATTATATATAATTGTAAATAATTGTATAAAATGTTACATCCTACATAATTGTATAATAGCGTACGCTCAGAGAAGAATATACAAACATACGCTTTACAAGCAAGCATACACGTCTGTATGTTCACCGAGACGTTTGCGAACGCTTACTTTTACAAAAAGTTACAACTTCCTTAAATATAAACGAATATGTAAAACCTTTATATATATATGTGTTATTTATATATTATATGCATTATGTATATATTAAATGTGTGTGTGTGTAGACATATATGCACATATATGTAAATGGATAGATAAATAGATACATACATACATACATAC
This sequence comes from Octopus bimaculoides, assembly GCF_046866305.1. Lineage (NCBI taxonomy): Eukaryota > Metazoa > Mollusca > Cephalopoda > Octopoda > Octopodidae > Octopus > Octopus bimaculoides. The sequence goes on along the minus strand of NC_142935.1, from coordinate 46,939,511 downwards.
ATACTCATAGTTGTAGAGAATATATTAACATTGAAGATTAATTTTAACATATAAACATATATACAGAGGTACCCAAGATCATACCCATATATAGATGCGCATGTGTACATAGAGACACTCACACACACACAAACACACACAAACACATACACACGCAAACACACACACACACACACACACACACACACACATACGCACGTGTATCCGTATATGCTTACATATATGTGCATATGTATTTACGTATGTCATACAAGTATACATACATTTATGTGTATATTCAGAAGACAATCCTCAATTATGTTATGTCCGACTACATATGATATACATGCGTATGTATATATATTGATATTTGCAGTACTATGTATGTATATGTATGTGTGTGTGTGTGTGTGTGTGTGTGTGTGTGTGTGTGTGTGTGTGTGTGTGTTTAGCTTTATGGCGTATCGTCAGATCCCAAAAGCATGTTGGCCCATGACCTCTTAAAAGTACGCAAAGGCAACAATTGGAGATTATCTCCCTTTGCTAATGGCTATCGACTTCCGGCTGTGCAACCATCTTTCGGGGAGCAAGCGGGCATACATTTGACAGGTTTAGATAAGATTTAATCAGCATCTTACCTCCATGGGATTAAAAATCCCCATAGAGACCAACCTCACAACTGCGGACTGATTAGACGTCATGCTCGACTTGGGCTCCGGTACATACAGGCCCTAATGCAAACCAAACGATAGGCTAACATACACCAGCACAGCCTTCTACCACCCACCCATCGTGTTCAAAAACTTGCTAAAGGGTGTTAGCAAGAGTATCATGAACCTTTCCTCCAACCAAGTGATTTTCAACGAGGCCCAAGCTGCCAGCGAATTTAGGGACAGCATCTCCTATATGCCGGAACCCAACAACCGCAGAAGGAAGCGCCGCAAAAATACCATTTGGTTTGCCGCCCTTCTCCCTTAACACAAAATCACTCGTGGATAGTATATTCCTTAAATCAATAGATAAGCATTTCACTTTTTCCTATAAGTACGGGCCCATTTTCAATAGGCACAACGTCAGAGTCTCGTTTAGCTGTACCTTCGATATTAAGAGCATCTTAGTTATCACCCCTAAGCCACAGGAAGACGCAGTATGTTCATGCAGGGACTGTAACTGATGCTCGGTAGGAGGCCACTGCGAAACCAAAGGGATCGTCTATGAAACCGAAATACTAGCAAGCCCAAGCAATACCACCTGTAGAAGCAGTAGCAGCCGTACATACGAGAACAGAACCAGCAACACTGCCACCATCGCCACAGTTGATAACATTAGCAACAATAACAATAACAACACCAGCGACAGCATTGGCAGTTCCCCCGACGGCAACATCACCAACAACAACAACAGCAGCAGCATCGCCATCAGCACTAGTAATACCAACAGTTTCTCTAAGTTCTACAGTACCAAATGTGACAACCCCTATAGCAACAGCCACAGGTCCTGTGCCACTACCAGCTATAACAGAAATAACAGCAGCAGCAGTGACAGTGGTCCTAGTGGAAACACCAGCGGAACCACAGCTAATGACACCTCTAGACTCAATGGCAACTCCCCCACCAATGACGAAGACCACCATAACAGCAACAGTACCTCCACCATAACCGGCAATGGTAATACAGTTACCAACGCCACCACCACCTCCAGCGACGCCAATATAATCAATCCCAGCTCCAACAACAACAATGTCGGTGGCAACAGCAATAACAACAACAACAACAACAACAGTAAATACCACACCGAAAACACATGCCCACGGAGATACATTGGATATTCCAGAAACTCTTTTAAATAACGTCTTTCCAACCACAAGTCCTCTTTCAAAGTTCCGGAAAGGAGATACATAATGTCACTGGCCAGCCACGTCTGGGAACTGAGAGACGATGGGATTCCATTCTCGATCTCATGGAAAATAGTCGAGAGCTTAGGCCCCTGCATCAACAGGACGAAGCATTGTCAGTTGTGCATAGCTGAACGCACGAGAATGGTAAAAGACTCACTCGAGCCAGGGAACATCCTTAACTCCAGAAAAGAGATGTTCGGTTTATGTTTACATTTCATGAGGTTCTTGCTAGCTTTCTGTGGCCCGCAAGATGGCGGCACAACCGGAAGTCGATAGTCATTAGCAAAGGGAGATAATCCCCAATTGTTACCATTGAGCAGTGGGGCATTTCCTTCTCTATAGTTTTAAGAGGTCATGGGCCAACAGGTTTTTGGGATCTGACGATACGCCATAAAGCTAAACACTTTATGGACGGGAAACCTAGGGAAATCCCATAAACCGACCTTATATATATATATATATATATATATATATATATATATATATATATATATATATATATATATATATATATATATATATATATATATAATCAACTAGATTATTGCTAGGAGATAAGTTTATTTAAAGTAGCTGCCCTCAGCTTGCACTACAGCCTCAAGTCAGCTCCGGAACCTGGGGCGAGAGCACAGTTTCGCTAAGGAGATCTTCGAACAACTTCTCCATCTTAGCCACCACCTCATGTCTGGTGTTGGAGGCATATCAGTTGGTATGCTTCTCAATTGCACCCACACATATTAATCCATGAGATTACAAGCGGAGGAACGAGGAGGCCAGAAACTGGGGCTAGCGAAGTCGTAGACATTCACCGGCGACTAATTCTAATGTTTTTCTGAAGTACGACAAGGAATCGAATCATGCTGCCACACATTTCGCTTTCCAGTAGCAAACTTCTTCAGCTAGGAATTGACCACAGTCTCTAGCAGCTACACGTAGCCATTTGAATTGAGTCTAAGGACCTGTTCCTCTGTTCCTACAGTTGTTGGATGAACTCTGGCATGCGTACGCAGTCAGAACACCTGTTGTGTCCTTTGCAGCTGCCCACGGATTCGAAGTCTCCGTTGTAGCTATTCATGTCGCGTCTTATAGCCTTTACAATGTTCACAGATCATTGAGCAGCAGTCATGAAGATGAAATTTTGATACCTGGTACAAATCATCATGATACAGGTAACTCTTTTCCAGTATTGTGATGCCGTCCGGTCCTCCATTTCAGCTAACTTTTTCTCAACTACAACGTTAATCTATATGCTCTCCAACACTTTTAATTGTCCACTAATACATCGAGCTGTTTCAGAAAAAAAGAAGCACAGTGCATCCTCGAATTCAGCCCGAACACACTATGTGTGTATGTGTGTATGTGTATGTGTGTATGTGTATGTGTGTATGTGTGTGTGTGTGCGCGCACGTGTGAGTGTACGCGTATGTATGTTTGCACCTATATACAATTGAGTGTATATGTACATGTTCCTATGCAGTAAAGTGTTATATGTACAACACATAATGTATTTACATCTATGTACACACACACATACACACATACACATACACATATACACATACACATACACACATACACACATATACATACACACTCATCTTGTTTGTACTATGTATATCATAAATTTAGCCCTATCACAGCCAATATTCCCGAGGGGATTCGTACAAAATCACCATCCTTACAGTGGGAATGAATTAAATATTCATCAGATTAGTTAATTGGAAAGTTATGGTTTGCGCTCTCTTGTACTGTAGAATTGAGAAGAAAACGCCTGGCGGACAAGTCACAAAGTTGCGGCAGAAACCAGCAAATGTAATGCTGGATTTAGTCTCTCCAGAAGTAGAGCCCAAAGGCTACTCTGTTAACTCAATTTTCATCTAGTGGTTAAAAAAAAATGAAAACCGTATCCATTGTATTTGTGAGTAAGGAAGGGTAAGTAGGTGTGCGTATATGTGTGTATTTGTGTATGTGAGAGAGAGAAAAAAATTGGAGAGAGAGCTAAGTTGTGGAGATAGATATGTGTGGATATGTTATGTTGACTGTAGAAGAAATAAATGCTTTTTATGAGTGCAGCTCTTGATAGCAAAATAAAGAAAGAAAAGAAGGAGAGAAAAGATGATCACAAAAATTAGTCGGGAAACAAAATGAAGGGTAAATGTATAAGAGGAGGGCATTTGGGGCCCACAAAGAAACTGGAGGAGTGAAAAGAGAAGGTATATAGTATCTGAGCAGTATAAAGTTACTTCAAATAAGCAAAAAGTCAGCTCTTCTGCTAGGATGAAATCGACTGCTTAGCCAAGGTATACTTTCCTTCATGAAGGCAACGAGAACAATCTCGCTTTTAGATTGCAGTAAAGGTCACGGGTGAATTTTTCAAACGATTGTTCACAGTAAAAATTGCGTCTATATGCGTATTCTCACTGGCTTTATTTTCTGTGTTAGCCAAATTGTGTATATCCCTTTGCATGTATAAGGGCACAAAAGTTATATTACAGTATATATATATATATATATATATTTATGTGTAACTATGTATAAATTGCGTTATTTTGAATCTTAAACTGTCATGTTTATTTTGGAATAAACTTTTCATTTATCCATGTTCGTTTTATGCACCATTCTGAAGTGCATTACCAATTTTTGGTAATGGTTTTCTTTTAATTCTTTATTCTTGCTATGTTAGGTGTCCAAATTAAATATAGGAAAAATGAATTCGAGTGATTTTATTGTGAGTTCCAAATAGAACACAGATGAGCGGAACTTCTCTCAAGATCAGCAAATCATCCATGCAGGCACCATCAAATCAATTACATCTCCTCATTGGCTTTAAAAAGTGATCTAGAGGAGAAGAAATTCTTGAAGAAAAGGGGATTTGTGGTCGAACTGAAAGCCCTGTATCGCAGATGATACCTGGAATTGACTAAACAGGGCTACAAAATTCCATTTCGTCACGCTTGCTCTCCAGACCTCTCTCTGACCATATATCACTTTTTCAAGCAACTAGATAATCTTCTGTGAAAGAAGGTCTTCAATAGCTAAGCACCAGCTAAAATACCTTCCAAGAATTGTTTCATTTCAGATCCAGAACCTTCAACAATCAAGTGATTCGAAGCGGCCGACAAACTTGGACACAAGTCAGCCTCAATCTCGAATATTTCCATAAAGTCTCAGATAGTTTTGTAAATTTCTCTTGACCACAATTGATGACGAGTGTGTTTCAGCTCTGCCTTCCAGTCCCACAGTGATGTAAGGCTGAAATACTACAGCTACAAAATCGATTATGACCTGCTGGATAAAGCCTTTCTCAAAACTGGCGTCACATTGAAGCTTGGAATTCGGATCTACCAGCTACATAATTCTCACTGCGGTTGTTCAATGGACGTTTGCGGACTGTACCTAGTGTCATGTTGTCTCCACGCTGGTTTAGATGCAGCCAGTTTTGTAGCTCAACAATAGTCGGAAAGGCTTGATCGCAAGGACACAAAAAGACCTGACTCGATGGCAGCAGAATCTTCCCGTTACGAGGTAGCAAGGTTGAAATCTGGGGTGCGACATATGGTGACTCTTTCTCCAATGACATGATAGTAAAATCGAGATCAAACTCAGGCTTCTTTGTCCGAAAAGCAGAGTACGCTATCTGATCTCCGATAGGTTTCATTTCAAATCTATAGCGACACAAAGTCTTTCAGGTTGGTATTGAAGTTAAGACAAGGCAGAGTGGAGAACCTTTGAGGTAGTTCAGGTTGCAGGGTCATTACTAAAATATGACGGACTGGTGGGTGCAGTACTTTAAGGAACGGCGGTTTTTAGCACAATATCTTGCTATGACAAGTTGCAAGAGAAAGATAAGAGGTTGCTGTTCCGGAATGAAATGCGAGCATCAATTGAGGGGGAGTTGACCATCAAGAGCATTGAGTTTCAGCAACAAGGTATCTGGTAAAGAATGAAGCAAGCGGTGGAACGCGGAGTCGCATGGCTTATGCTTTGGAAAGCAGAGTTCCATCAGAATAAATTCCTGTTTCAGGCAATCTAGAATGTTCTATTGTGCTTGTCCATATTGTTCTGTTGGAGAAAAGTGGAGTCAACAGCTTTTCATCTGAGGTATTCTGGAACACATCCTTAGTATTTGAGCTGAGCGAAAACCCTAGATGAAAGGTGCTACTACTGGCGTCATAGACAGGTTCTTAAGACGCCATCCAGAATGGGATTAATCAATGCAGGCATTTCTGACCAAAGAAGAAGTTTGTTATTACTTTTCTTAAGGCCCGCGTGAAGCTGCCTTGCTAGCTGTTTTTATTTTTTTCCTTTTAGTTAATAGGGTCTTGTAGATGTTTATGTTTCTTTGATGGTCGTTGTTGCGTTTTCATTGTTTAGATGATCTAGGATTGTGCTTTGATGGAGAAAAACGAAGGTGGCATAATTCATTTTACGCTGGTGTAGCTACCTCATTTTTAAACCAATGTGGTGCCTGTAAGACTGATATTTCAGAGTAAAGTTTTTCAGGTGATTAATGTAGGACTGAAATAATTGTGTAGATTTGACTGGAGTCTTCAGATAAACAATAGGATACCATCTTCCTACGAGGTTTTGTGTATGCTTTGAGACAAGACTAGATTATGTAAGTATAAAATAGAGCAAAATGATGGATTTTTAAGGTACACCATTTAATGGAAAATTCATATTCCATTAGTAGGAAATGGAATAAACATACTTTCCGAATGTGATGTTAAGCGGCGTGTAGATATGTAATTTCTCTCTCTCACTCTTTCTGTCTCTCTTTCTCCTTCTCTCTCTCTCTTTCTATGTGCATATATATATATATATATATATATATATGTGTGTGTGTGTGTGTGTGTGTGTGTGTGTGTGTGTGTGTGTGTGTGTGTGTGTGTGTGTGTGTGTGTGTGTGTGTGCGTGTGTGTGTGTATATGTATATATACACATACATGATAAATGAAAGACGGAAGATACAAGAATTTTTATTAATCACTACAATTGTTTCGCCACATCTAGCATCGATTCCTCATGGGTGGGATACTTAGCTGGTTCAGGAGTATCCGGCTGTTCAGATGTGTCTCTTCGGGTGATAAATAGATATAAAATAACAGTTTCGCAATTCATCTTCTCATTTCGTGTAAAGAAAAGCAACCAATTAAAGGATATAGCTTCATTTGTATAGAAGATCAATAATAAAATAGTAGATGCAAAAAAGAAACGAACACGCAATACGGCGAGAAAAGTATCAGCAGAAGTCGTTAACGGATATAGATATATAAACGCACTCGCCTAAGTTGTATGGTGCGTGTACACTCGCTCATACAAGGATCCACGAAGATGTAAGCATACGCACACGTGTGGTTTGGTACACGTACGTTCACATAGCGAGTTAAATAGCTACTTGGTGTTTATAAGAATGGGGAAGTTAAAGCTAAACTTAATTCATCCATATCATTAAGTATGTTATGTTGACAGTTACTCAAATTCATTCCTACTGTATTGTGGGAAAGTACGTTTATATGCATGTAGGCATCTTGAGGATCTTTCAAAAATTCTATTAATGCTCTTCTCATTGGTTTACAGAATAGACAGGGATTTCTCGGAGCAGAATCGGCATCTTCTGGAAATGATATTATATGGTTTTGCGTGTTATACTATGGACCGGTTAAAGATGTTGAATGTCTCTTATTGATTCTCTTGAACCTGGCGACATGGTTGTGATAAGGATTCTTGAATGAATCAACCATTTGCCCAATGTAAACATACGGCCCTTCCTTGTGTGCACGGTACAATTATATACACGATTTGTACTCATACAGAGGCTCATCAATGGGCATTTTAATTTTTCTCTGCATGAACATTTATTATACTTATTTGTATATATATGGCAGCTCTGACTTCATTTTCCGGTATTATTACCGTATTAGCTACATCACAATTATTTCTACTATCACAATATATTTCTCTCTCTCTCTCACTATATATATATATATATATATATATATATATATATATATATATATATATATATATATATATATATATATATATATCACTCACTCTTTTACTTTGAGTTATTCAACTCAAGATGTTCTTTGAAGTGCAACGATTGCGTGTTAATACATATGGTGTTTCAAGGCGGCAAGGTGGAAGAATCGTTGGCACGCCAAACAAAATGCTTTGCAATATTTCGACCATCTTTACGTTCCGAGTTCGAATTCCACCGAAGTTGATTTTGCCTTTCATCCTTTTAGTATTCAGTTAGGAACTGGAGTCAGTGTAATCGACTTACGCCTCACCCTAACTTGCTGGTCTTGTACCAAAATTTGAAACCAACATATGAGGTGTTTGAAAGGTTGTTTACTTTCTGTCTAATCAACAAAATGTAATAGCATTGGTATGATATGAAACTGCGACTTACCACTTGAAAGAGGAAACAGAAAGAGACATTTTATGATGGCACCATGAAGAATCCGAATAAGCGACAATGACTTCAATAATATGGCAGCATCCTTTAGAAGTCGAAGTCTTATGATTATTTTTGTAAGTTAGATGAAGATTTGTAAATTAAATACTTCTTTTATTGCTAGTTTCACACTAACTAATATATTGGCACACCTGTGTGTTTGGGGCTGTATAATGAAGTGTGAAAACTGAGTCTTTGAAATAAGAGAGAAAAAGAAAAAGAAAGAGGTAGGATAAGTGTGGTGGAATAATTTCTTTTAATATCAGAATGATATGTGTGTGTATGTGCGTATGTGTGTATATACACATATAGACATATATATTCATACATACAAATACATATTTGTATACATATATAGAAACAAATATATATATATATGCATATACATACATACATATACATGCATATATACATAGACATACCTATATACATACATACGTACGTACATATATATATATATATATATATATATATATATATATATATATATATACTACAAAGAGAAAGTAAGTATACACATCCACGCTCATACCCACATATATATACATCTGTGTATCTGTGTGTTTGTATGTATGTATATATATATATGTATATATATATATATATATATATATATATATATATATATATATATATATATATATATATATATATATATATATATATATATATATATATATATAATTATATATATATACGTACTTAAGTATGTACGTATGTATGTATGTATGTATGTATGTATGTATGTATGTATGTATGAACTACGTACGTATGTGTATACGAAATTATACTTCTAAATTTCGAAAGGAAATTAATTAAATTTCCATCAAAATGGTAATTAGTCTAAATGAAATGGTTTTGGCAGCCAAATACGTGGAGTGATGTGCGTGGTGTCGAGAAAAAGATAAAGTAAAATGGAGAGCGATAGACAGAGAGAATGAATGCGGTGGTGATGTAAAGGAAAAGGTTAGAAAAGACAGACAGTGAAGCATTAAAAATATAAATTAATGAATTGCAAAATAAATGAATATATATTTTTCATAAATGGATAAAAGAAAGATATATTTCCAGATGGATTTTAACTGAATTTATTATCAAA
>NC_142935.1:46912573-46927573 GCF_046866305.1 Octopus bimaculoides | reverse complement strand
GAGACTTGTACATAGAGGGAACTACACACAACCTTTTACTCTGTGTTCCACTTGTGTACGAAATGTTCTATAAAACACTTAAGTATTCATTAAATATAAAAGGTGGTTAGAGTTGGCACAAATCTTGTTAGTAACATATATACAATATATATTCAGTTAGACATTTATACACTTCAAATACAACTTATACCAAGATTGTTTGATCAGGTCGAAGGCAAGTTCAGTTTCTGATTTTGCTCATGCTGATGTTATCTGACTCCAAACCCGTAGCAATGGTGGGATTAAACTGGTGTGGATTAAAACCACATCCCCTGCTGTCGTATGCAAATATTGGCACAAGGTCAGCATATTCGGGGAAGTCGATTACATTAACCTCAGTGCTTACTTGGTACTTATTTCCTCGACCCCGAAAGGATGAAAGACAAAGTCGAACTCGGTGGAATTTGAACTAAGAATGTAAAGACGGACGAAGTGCTGCCGAGTGTTTAACTCGGCGTGCTTACGATTCTGCCAAGCTCACTGCCTTCCATGCAAATATAATTATCGCTTTCTAATCTTGGTACAAGGCCAGCAATATCACGGAGGAGGTAAATCGGTTACATCGACACCAGTGCTCAAGCGGTACTTATTTTATCAGTACCTCCGAAAGGATGAAAGGCAAAATGGATCTAGGCGGAATTTAAACTCAGAACGTATAGACGGACGAAATACCGTTTAGCGTTTTACCCGGTATGCTAACGATTCTACCAGCTCGCCGTCTTCCTTGTAAATATTATTAATATTTATTTTTAAATTTTGTTTTTAAAGATTAGACGGTTAATGATAGAACCATCTTAAAAACTGAGAGTCTCACCCTAACGATCAATCAGTTATTTATAAAAAAAAATATACGATTGAATAGAATATTTAACCAATACGAGATAATATACTTTCACATTGTTACTAAGTTCTGCTATGATAAAAATCAATATGAGCAAGGGAGGTTATGGGTGTTTGTATCTGCGTGTGTGTGTGTGTGTATCCAATTTTTTTCTTTTACTCTCTTTCGCACTCTCTCTCTATGTATATCTATCTATCTATCTTCCCCTTTGTCACGTGACAAATCACGGCAAGAAAGATATACATTCTTCAATGCTTGTCAATAATTTTTTCTTTATTATTCACTCAAGAAGACAAAGTGCCCATAATCCTTGTTAGTATTCCTGGATTGTGGGGTTTCAAAATGGTTGATATTTAGTTTGAATATCTTGCAGATTAGTGTCCGTCGGAGAAACATTGTAGATAGGAAATTCCGGTTGAATGTAACCTTAGAATGAATGGTTCGGCACGATGTTTAGTGCCGGGTCTGAACTGTTAAATATTGTAGTAACAATGGGAGCTGGGTTTGGAGGAAAGGACATGCAATTTCATAGCTCAGAGGATCCCAATATTAATGTAAGAAACAGAGCAGTGAGCTTGCAGCGAGTTAGCGCGCTGGGCAAAATGCATAGCGGTATTTTGCCCGTCTTTACGTTCTAAGTTCGAATTCCGACGGGGTCGACTTTGCGTTTCATCATTTTGGTTTCGATAAAGTATGTAGCAGTTAAACACTGGGGCCAATTTAATCGACTTAACCCTCTTTCCAAAGCTGCAGACTTTGTGCCATAATTTGAAACCGATATTCTTCTCTACTCTAGGCACAAGGCCCGAAATTTTGGGGAAGGGGGCCCAGTCGATTAGATCGATCCCAGTACGCAACTGGTACTTAATGTATCGACCCCCCTAAAGGATGAAAGGCAAAGTTGACCTCGGCAGAATTTGAACTCAGAACGTAAAGACCGACGAAATACCGCTAAGCATTTCGTCCGGCGTGCTAACGTTTCAACCAAGGCAAAAAAGAAAGCGAGTGGGTGACAGGCACAAACCTTGGGGTACTCCAAACTTGACAGAATCTGAATAAGAGAAAAATGGCTACTGCATAAGATCTGGCAGAAAACCTGCACTCTAAGATAAAGTACCTTATGATAGCAATTTAACTAAAAGGTTCTTGTGCGAAACATGAACAAATGTTTTGCTGATGCCATGAACAATATTGCTTTGATTGAACTTCTTAAAGATGAGGCATCGTGGCTGTGTGACATCGAAGAACTGGTTTCTTACGTACTTAGTTACTCGGAAATAAAACACGTAGTCATGGAGAATAAAAATAGACTCAATGTAGCGAAAGGTTTCTTAAAAGATGTTTCCATCAACAGAAACTTGATGACAAAAATAGTTGGAAGTGTGAAAAATAAACAAGCAACTGGTGGAGTCGGAGTAGCTGCTTTCTTAGAATCTAAAACAAGTAAAGTGAAGGAAAGGACAATTTCGGAACGAGTTATGTTGCTTGCGTGTATAGAGTTCCAAGATAAAAGTAAAACGAACTGCGAATTGGGTGACTATATGCACAGAACTGCTCATTGTTGATGGGTTACAGAAACAAATTATTTAAAGATTGACTGATAAGAATATTCAGCAGTATTGAAGAAGAATATCTTGACAAAGTATTCGTGCAATTTGGACAGCAAGCTGTGTGATGTACGACGGCTTCTTTTGACTTATTGGTAGTCGTTTGATTAGCCTCTTACCAAAGGCTCTTTAGAGTAAAATCCCCCAAGTTTGGCTTGTTGTTCATGCGAACACTTCTGTGTTGTAGTCACTATTATATGTACTGCTGCAGTACAACTCCAAGGTAGCAGTGCAGGGTTTGAGGTTGTAGGATTTTAATATACGGATTATGCAGAGGGAAAGGACTAAGAGAATAGTTTCGATCACAAATATAGCCTCTCCCGGATGAACTAGAATCGAATCACATTTATTGCTAACAGTATCTGCATGGTTGTTAGAACTCCTTAAAATAACAGCCAAATTTCCTTCAAATTACACCCAGCCATCCTAAAAAATCGTTATTAAAAAACGCAATTAGTCGATGTTAAACATAAATAATAATAATAATAAAGGATATTAAAGGATATTTGTTCAATAAGAGCCGATTATAGGCTACACAGGAACAACAATAGATGTAGCTGGTATAGAATTGGTGAGATCCGATCAAATAAATAGCTGAAAAGTAATGCAACATTCGAAGAGACATGTATGTTGTACAACAAAATAATGTAGGTCTTGATCTGTTTCTTTGAAAAGACATTGATCAGTCGACTGCTAAAGTTAGAAAGGGTGATGCCTGGATAAAGACTAGGTTTCGAAGAAAGAAAATTCGTGTTTCGTAAGTATGTCACTTGAGACTACGGTTAAGTGCGAAAACTATCTGGTGCGAACAATTCGAAAAGCAGTATTATTCAGAATAACATCTAAAGTATAGGTGTGTTTGTCATTAACGTTTTCCTGTGTGATTTTGCTTTGTGTTGTGCAATGTTGCGTATTGGAATTGCTCCATTATAGTCAAGATATGTGGACGTATAGCCTTACTCGTCGTATTGAGCATTAAAGGAAAAACTCGAAAACAATTTCGTACTAAAATTCATCATCCAGAACCATACAATTAAAGTATTAGTAGACAACACGCTTATATACCACAGAATTTCCTACAGAAACTGATGATAAATGATGGATGCAATACTTATAATACAGCACAATTTCAAAATAAAAACGGACAAGATACGCTAGTTGCAAACAAATACAAACACCTAAATGATAGAATATAAATATAACAGTTAAATTCAGATTTTGGCGTTAATATCTATATCAGTTCACATTGGATTTACGCCCCTCCCAAAATAAAAAGAAAATAGCGGAACACACCATTCAACTTCAAGATGACCCTTTTAAGGCCTTGCTATGCCCTTAAAGGATTTAGGATGTTAATGTACAAGCAAACTATGCGAGAAAAATTTATAAAAATATATGAGAACAGCAACGTATAGAAATTCAATACATATATACGTGTGTGTGTGTGTGTGTGTGTGTGTGTGTGTGTGTGTGTGTGTGTGTGTGTGTGTGTGTGTATGCTTGGACTTTGGGCATATGCCTATTAGTATATCAATTAAAAAAACTTCCACCGATTGGTCTACCTGATATCATCCGCAGTAACGATATAATTTTCACAGGATTTACGTCATTAAATTAGGTAATCTGTAGCGTTTGTTGAGTTTATAGTCGATAAAGGAAACGAAAGATGGATTTAGTTCGAATCTTTACTCAGCACGACAATCGTTTCAACCCATCCTGCATCTGTCGCATAGGGGTTGGATACTGTGCATCTGGTTGTGTTGCATCAATCAGTGCAGCCTGTGTCACTTCAGATACTTCATGTAGAAAAAGATATTATACTAGATATACTGAGTCCTCCTTGGCATGTTTGCTCAGGCTAGTTGTACATTGGTATACTGAGAGAGGATACGATAAGTTTGGAGTTGTACCAGCTAATGGGGCTGGCTGTAGTTAACCGTGAGCAAATAACATAATTTAGATCATAAATGATAAAGTATATAAGCTGTCGAAGAAAGTTAAGATTAAGAAGGATGGGTATACATTCTTTAAAATGAATACATATATAGACGTACACACATACACATGCATATATATATATATATGTATGTATGTGTGTGTGTGTGTGGTGTATATATATATGCATGTATACATACATTCATACATATATGTATGTATATGTATGTATGTATGTATGTATGCATGTATGTATGCATGTATGTATGTATGTGTGTTTGTATATATGTGTGCAAGTATATGTGTATGTATGGATAGACAGACAGACAGACAGACAGAAAGATAGATAGATAGATAGATAGATAGATAGATAGATAGATAGATAGATAGATAGATAGATAGACGCAGACGTATATATGTGTATATGTCGGACGAGATGCTTATAATGACATGTATCACAGTATAATTTTTTTTTTACACAGCACTTCTAAGTTTGCTTGGGAAACATTTCAAAACTTCAGATTCCAGAATTCCTAGCCTACTCCAAATGAAATAAATCAATTACTAATTAGAAGGAAGAAAAAACAGTGTAGATAATGAATTAAATAATACCAAACCTTGAAGGGAATGCGGTTTGATGTTTCAGCTATTTTCTTGCTTTCCTTCTCCAACACACACACACACACACACACACACACACACGCACACACGTCCTATATTCTGTTTATTTTTCTGCCATATTTTCGAAATATATCAATCATCTCTATCATCTTTGATCATTTCATAATTCATAGGAATCTATTTGATAAAAAGTAACTCGCTATACACATAAACAAAAAGTGTATATGAATATAAAATAAATATGAAGAGGAAAAGTGAATTAAAATAAACTAATAGAAGGGAAAATTGAATATTTCTATGCTGTTCCTGCCAGAGTTTTATCTTTTCTTATCTTATCATTCACATTGTTCGACGTTCATAGTCTGGCCTCATCTATTAGCAATTACTGATGCCTCCAGGTGTTACAGTTTGTCAAATGATTCACATCTAATATACATTCATATTTTAAGCAGGGACGTGACTGCGTGGTAAGAAATTTATTTCCCACCCACATGGTTCCGGGTTCAGTCCCACTGCGTAACACTTTGAGTGAGTGCCTTTTATTTACTATAGCCTCGGGTCAACCAAAGCCCTGTGAGTGGATTTGGTAGACGGAAACTGAAAGAAACCTGTCGTGTATATATATATATATATATATATATATATATATATAAATACACACACTATATATATATGTGTGTGTATCTGTGTGTGTGTGTGTGTGTGTGCGTGTGTGCATGTGTTTGCGTGTGTGGCTCATCACCATTTGCCAAACTGTTCGGCGAAAAAGATTGATAGAATAAATATAAGGCTTTAAAAAATATAAACACTGGGGTCGATTAGAGGTTGTGTTAACCTCATGAAGGGATGGTTTCATCCAAGGAAATACTAGCTCAATGTGTGTGTGTGTGTATATATATATATATATATATATATATATATATATATATATATATATATATATACCCACTTACACACACACACACACACACACACACACGCACATTTACACACAGATACACACGCAGACACACGCATATGTATAAACATGACAAAAAATATTACAATTGCAATTAGAAATGACTGTGCCAAAAATTGAAGATGTATTCAACTGTATGCAACAAAAAGCATGCCACCCTTGACAGATATTAGTGATGTACCCGAATGGGTTTATTACCAGCATTTACCCGCATCAACTTAAAGATCTAGAATAATTTCAAAGCAAACTTCAAAGGTGTTGTAGCGACGAGAATAGACGGGACCACTACATGCAAATAGAGCGGTCTGACGTAGTCCGCAATTCGTAGATTTGTCTTCGAATTCCAGGTACAGGAGTTGCAGAAGCAAATATTACAACAACAACAACTGTTGAGTAGTTTCTCAATATGCGACGATATTCTGATGTATGCGCAATGAGTTGTAGTGCCGACTACATTATAAAGACGTGTATTGCACCAGTTCCAAAGTGGACACACGGCAATGTCAAGGATGAAAGCCCTGATGACCTGATGAGGAGCTACCTCTATTGGCCGACTATGGACAAAGATATCGAAAATTTGGTGAGAACTTGTCGCGGTTGTGCGCTCGCGACCAAAGCCCCACCGATAAATTATCAACCGTGACCGGAGACTGAGTACCCATGGTCTAGGTTTTATATCGACTATGCTGGGCCGGTGAACGACACTTACTATAAGAACTTCTGTAAAATGCATGCGATAAAGCATATTTTCACTCCACCCTACTACCCGAGGTCAAATGAGGAGGTAGAGAGATTCCTGGACATCTTCAAAAGAGCGTTAAGAAAAGCTAGGAACAAATTAACTAATGACGAAGCACTAACAAAATTCTTATCGGTATATAGAGTAACCTCCAATCAAAGTACAAATTCAGGATAGTCACCCGCAGAGTTGATGTTCGTGAAAAGAATAAAATCGATCTTCGATAATTATTGCCAGAGAAAAAAAAGATGTAAAGGAAATGCGAAAGATGCAACGAAATATATCGAAGGAGATAAAATGCATTTTGAAACCTACAGAAATGGTAAAGAAGGCTGGGAAGATGGCCTTGTAACCAAAAAAATAGGAAGTATGATGTATCAAATTAAAGGACCACGCTGGGAAAATAAGAGACACATAAATCAGCTAAAGAAGTAACATAGCGAAGAACGGAGAGAAATTCCTATGGAAGTATTTTTTTATGTATTCGATCTCCCAGCACCGACAGTAATGGAGTCCCGTAGAGCCAGCATGAGAAAACGGAAGCAGACCGAACAGCTTGAGATAAGGCCCAAGTGAAAAAGGGACTAAAAAATAATGATAATAAATAAAATTTCTGTATTCCTTCGAAACTCGAAATCTCAAAAGCGGAGATGTTGTGGCGAGAGTACGACACCCTCTGATGAGAATAGATGGGACCACAACATATAAATAGTAGCGGTTTTACGTAGTCGCCAGTTCGTACGTAGTTTGGTCTTCGAAGTCCAGGTACAATTTACAGTTCGAGTTAGTGCGTTGGAAATATTGATTGTTGGTTAGTTACGCGTTTGCTACTGTTTCTCTTCTGTATTATTATAACACTATTACAGTATATTCTTTATCTATCATCACAATATCAACCATACAACGATATTGGAGGCGTAAGGATATAACAATAGGCGTGATTAAAAAAATTGTAATTATACAAAAAGCTTCCAGATTGAACTACATAAAGTCTTAAAATCCAAGGAGATGTCATATTACCAAGACAAAACGCAAAATCTGTATGCTACACAAAATTACACCTAACAACAACCACTCCTGCTAACGAGTATAGTTGAATTGTGTGTGTGTGTGTGTGTGTGTGTGTGTGTGTGTGTGTGTGTGTGTGTGTGTGTGTGTATGTGTGTGTGTGTGTGATGTGTGCGCGAACACGCGCGTGTGTAAAAGAAATCCTGGACATATACAAACCAACCAACAGGGTGACACATTAATTAGCAACAAATTTAGAAGAAAAGAGAGCACAATACCTAACGTAATAATAAGCCGCTATTACATTGAAAGACCAGAAAACAAGCTTCTTCGCAGACTTCAAATGTAAACCAAACAATTCAGGGAAAAGTTAGGCGTAATGTTAATTGCTTGACCTTAATCAGTTAAGCATTACGCAGAATGTGTATTGAGCCGAATATTTGCTGTAGCCCATCTTTTACACCAAGACAAAGCATGCACAGATTAGCACTTCCAATCAGTTAAGACCAGAAGTCATGGGAGCCTCTGCCTTGTTTTTCATCAGGACATTTATTATTATTATTATTATTATTATTATTATTATTATTATTATGTTGTTTTTTTTTTTCTTCTTTCTTCAAATTTTCTTCCATTTCTCGCCGAGTGTTTTCCGAACACCTACGGCAGAGAAACTCGTTGTATGCATTCCCAGTTTACACACGCAAATTCACAGGTAAAACATGTATTTAAGATTAAAAAAAAAAAAAATCATGAATGGATGTTGTTTTCACAACGATAATTCTCTTCGCAATACATGAGTCGTTCCAGTTATCACGATTTTTTGCACTTCCTGTAGGGATGGCAAGCCTGGTATCATTTTCAAATAGGTTTCAGTACCTTTTTTTATCATTCCTAGAGATCCCACAATCACTGGTATGGTAGTCGCCTTGAGGTGCCACATTTTTTTCAATTTCTATTAGCAAGTCTTTATATTTACTGATCTTGTCAAATTCTTTCGCCGCTATATTATGATCAGAGGGAATACTCATGTCAATTAATAAACACGTCTTCTTTGTCTGATCTTTTATAATAATATCCGGTTTATAAGCTTTTATAGTCTTATCAATTATTATTGTTATTATTATTATTATTATTATTATTATTATTATTATTATTATTATTATTGTTCAGTAGTTTTATTTTTATAACGTGCTTTCACTTCACTACCGAGCGCAGCTCTGTGCGCCTTGGGTATGTGCTGTGGTTTGCTGTGGTGCTCTTATGTTTACTGTATTGAAAGTGTTTTGCGTAGAATGTGTGCAGTACCCAGCAGTGCAATTTTCTGTATGTTATATATATTTGTAAGTCCTGGTGTTTTTGTTATGTATTTGTCTGAATATTTTTTTTATTATACCTAAGGCACCTACTATGATAGGAATTGTTTCTGTTTTTAGACTCCACATTCGAGTTATCTCTATTTCCAGGTCTTTGTATTTTGAAAGTTTTTCCATTTCTTTTAGAGAAACGTTGTCATCTGCTGGTATTGATACATCAATTAGAAAGCATTTTTTTTCTTCATGATCTTTGACAACTATATCTGGTCTATTTGCCTTAATTTCTCTATCTGTGTGTATTGGCATATCCCAGAGAATGGTTGCTTTCTCGTTTTCTGTGACCTTTTCTGGCGTGTGTTTATACCATATTTTTTCTGTTGTTATTCCATAGTGTTGGCATAGCTTCCAGTGTATATGGGTCCCAGCTCTGTCGTGTCTGTGAATATATTCCTCCTTAGCCAGGACTGGGCAGCCAGAGATAATATGATTTATTGTTTCTTGTCCATCTGCACATATTCTACAGTTACTTGTTATATTTCGTTTCATTATGTGTTTTTGGTAATTTCTGGTGGGGAGGCTCTGGTCTTGTGCAGCAATTAAAAATCCTTCAGTCTCTGCTTTGAGTCCTGAGTTTCTCAGCCATTGCTGGGATTTTTCTCTGTCTATTTCTTTCGTATTTAGTTT
This sequence comes from Octopus bimaculoides, assembly GCF_046866305.1. Taxonomy (NCBI): domain Eukaryota; kingdom Metazoa; phylum Mollusca; class Cephalopoda; order Octopoda; family Octopodidae; genus Octopus; species Octopus bimaculoides. The sequence continues at coordinate 46,917,828 of NC_142935.1, read as the reverse complement.
AGCCCAGTGTTTACCATGTAGGGGCTTTTCTTGCCATCGTTTTATCATGGTCCGTTGCTGTTCTAGTTTTAGTTTGGATTTCATTTGTTTTATAGCTTTTGTTGTTTCTTCTTCTTCTTCTTCTTCTTCTTCTTCTTCTTCTTCTTCTTCTTCTTCTTCTTCTTCTTCTTCTTCTTCTTCTTCTTCTTCTTCTTCTTCTTCGTATTTGTTAGGTAGATTGATTTTTTGTTTGTATTTGTCAGCTTCCTTAAATACTGAAAACAGTTTTTTGTTTCGCTCGTGTTTTGTGGCTATTTGTATTAGTTTCCCTTGCTTCTGGAGTAGGTATTTTTGCAGTCCTATAGTGGTTATCTTATAATAGTTTTCTAGCTGTATAAAACCCCTGCCACCCTCTGTGCGTTGTATATATTATTATTATTATTATTATTATTATTATTATTATTATTATTATTATTATTATTATTATTATTATTATTATTATTATTATTATTATTATTATTATTCAGGTGGTGCGCTGGCAGAATCGTTGACACGCTGGGCAAAATGCTTAGCGGCATGTCTTACATTCTGAGTTCAAACGCCACTGAGTACGACTTTGCCTTTCATCCTTTCAGGGTTGATGAAATAGGTACCAGTTACGCACAGGGGTCGATGTAATCGACTTGTCTCCTTCCCCAAAATGTCAGGCCTTGTGCCTGTAGCAGAAAAGATGATTATTATTATTATATTTTTCATTTATTACCATTATTCTTTTAGCACCGAAATTACTACACTTATTTCATTTTATCTTTATTCTTCTTATACCTTCATCAGCATCTTCCTCCTATAACATTACCATTTTTTAATATTTTTTAATTTTCAGTTTTCTTTCAAATTTTGCATACCTTTTTTAACTGTCATATTCAAATATTAATTTTAATATCATCTGCTCCATTTTAAATGCAAATTATGGACTTACTCCAGTTTTACTTTTTTCGTTATATACAGGCTTTATTATTTTTTTTCATTTGTGACGTCTTTCATCTGATTTTCTTCTCATTTTGAAATTTTCTGGGTAATTTTTCTCATTTTAATTTTTCACTATTTAATATTTCTTCAAATACTTCGTTTTTTTCTTTCACAAATTTCTTTCTATTTTCTTGATGCTGTCATTCTTAAATTCTTTAGTTGCGTATCTCATCAAAGACCTGTCAATGGTACACACACACACACACACACACACACACACACATGTCACAGTACCTCTCAAAACTAGAAACTATTAATTAAATATTATCCTTGCCTAATCAGATTATCCATGAAACCAATGATGCGATGACAATATGTGTAATCATCATAAACCATGAACCCCAAAGTGATGCTCAAACTTACGAGAATGAAGGACAACTCAGAACAATGGTGGAGGATAAACACATCCACAAATACACACACACGTATGTGACAGGCGTTCGCCGTATATATATGTATATCATATACGTATACGACTAGCTTCTTTCGGTTTCCCTCTACTAAATCGACTCACAAGGCTTTGATCGGCGCGAGGCTGTAGTACAAAATACTTGTCCAAGTTGTCATGCAGTGGAATTGAACCTAGAACCGTGAGGTTGGGAAGCAAAGTTCTTACCACGCAGACACGCCTGCGCTTATGTGTTTAATTATACAAAATAAATTAACCAAATAAATTGCTGATAAAATAATGATCATAAAGTTCTAAAAATTATAATAAAATAAATAATATAAAATAATATATGACAAAAACTTCCGAATTATAAAAAAATAAAAACATATGAAACAGCCTAAATGCAAACAAACTGAATAACTTATTAATCAAACGTCACAAAATATTTGCTACCTGGGAACAACTCAAACGAATGCAACAGCTATTGACTAATGAATTACATTAAGAAATTAAACTAATATTTCCACCTAAAACCTATAAACATTTTAAAGTTATGAATACAAGCATGTATCGAAATTATTCTTCATGTAAGAAAACGAAACTCCACGTGCTGCAAAGAAATTAGCTGAACCCACTCTTACGTATTAACCCAATTGCTACCAGAAACTGAAAGATTGTTATCATTCAACAGGCCCAATCTATACAACGTACTCAACAGAGGTGACGTTGTAACCAATAATAAATGATAACCAACTTACAAACTCCAAATTACAAAATAGTAATTAAACCTTCAACTTTAATTAAAACTGATCACACCTTATAACTTTGCTCAGTTGCAAACTTGAGATCATTCAACATTTTCACAAAATTTCACCATATTTCTCCGAGCAACGGATGAAACCTTTAGCTAAACTTTTCTCAACGTAACCGTAACTGTTTCATTAACTTTTCAATTCTATCCAAAATCCCTCCAGCCTCCATTCTACTGTATCTAATAACTTGTCTGAAAAAAAAAACCTTCGTTGTGTCTGTGGCAACGATATAATATGAAAATTAAAATTATCAGTTTTATAATAACTATTAATCACAACCTTTGTATCTTCCCAAGCCACCCTAATATCTAAATAGCTAACCTCCTCTATCGAATCACTATGTCTAGTCGCTTCGAGACCTTCTGGATATATTTTCCTTAACAAACATTCAAAATTATTGTAGTTAGGAATAAAAATATCATCGATATACCTGCAGCATCTACTGAGATGTTTGACCAAAACTATCTTTTTACTTCGGTATAGATTAAGGAAACTGAATTCACAGAAAGACAGATATATATCTGCTAATAAAGAGATGCAATGGCCACCATCGGAATCCTCTTAATTTGTCTAAAACCTTTGCGGCAAATGTAATATATGTGTTATTAATGATGGAGCTGACCATCTTCTTTAGCCGACCTTTACTAAACCAGGTTTAACCATTATATCTACACTCAGACAGAAACAAAAAAGAAATTACAATTTTCCATGGAAATATACTTAGAGCATTTATTAAACACTGCATCAATAGCACTACTTATACTTTCTTCCACTCTTTTCAAATCAACATTAATATGCAGTGCCGAAAAATAAAAAATATCCATGGTTCAAACTACTCTAAGTCTTTGTAGTTTGTTTAAAAATTCGTTACTGGGCCTTATACTCCAAAATAATCTTACTGCAGAATTGCAAAAACTTTTTTCACAGAGCCTCATAAAGTAAGACCTAACAGCATTTAAAGCTTCTTTAAGCAACAGAGATAATTGTTTGCTAGTACATTTTCTGGCGCCCGTAATAAATCTACTATTATACGAGACTTTATGTAATTTAGGAACCAAAAAACTTAGGGATAAGCGTCTCATTATCTTCCACGCTTGAACCACTCAACTTTCCACCACAGAAATTAATTTTTTTATTTATTTCCTCACCATCCCGTTTGCTTTATCAGGTACGACCATATATGGATTATTACCTTTAAAGCTAAAGTCACGTTTTAACGCCAACTCGTAACGTAACACCATTAAATAACATTTTTTTCTCAAGTAACAAAATTCTCACCTGCTTATCCGCTGGTACCATAACGTATTTAACATGTAAGACTAATATACTCTTTAACTTCGGGCTCACCAAACACTGAGTTAATTCCTATCATCTCGTTCACCCTTCTAATACATTTCAGCAACAAGTTGGTTACACATTTCCTAATGTTCACAAATATCCCATTTTAACTTTATATATACCAACCACATGGTTACGGGTTCAGTCCCACTGCATGGCACCTTGGGCAAGTGTCATTCTACTATAGCCTCGGGCCGACCACCTTATGAGTGGATTTGGTAGACGGAAACTGAAAGAAGCCCATCGTGTATATATATATATATATATATATATATATATATGTGTGTGTGTGTGTGTGTGTGTGTGTGTGTGTGTGTGTGTGTGTGTAGTATTAGGGAAAAGAACCAAGGTTTATGAACTCATCGATGAAAGTCCACTGTCACATATAGAAAAAAATTTATAATTAAAAGTACAATAAATAAGTATAATATAATACAAAGTAAATATCATAACATCAAGATAAGAAAATGACTGCACAATTACATATATACGTTTATATAATGCAAATATATATATATATATATATATATATATATATATATATATAGTTGGAATTTACAAAAAAAAAATACAAAACAAATGACGAAGACAGGTGTATAAACAACAGATAAACGTATTAGTTTAACGCTCGGGAAGTGAGAAAGTCTTTTACATTTCGAGCCTACGCACTTCAACGGAAAGGAACACAGAAATAAGCAGAGAAAGAATATATATATATATCACACAGGCGTAGCTGTGGGATAAGAAGCTTGCTTTCCAGTCACATAGTTCCGGGCACATTGGGCAAGTGTCTTCTGTAACCCCGAGTTCACCAAAGCCTTGTGAGTGGATTTGGTTGACGGAAACTGAGAGAAGCCTTATATATATATATATATATATATATATATATATATATATATATTTATGTGTGCGTGTGTGTGTGTGTGTGTGTGTGTGTGTGTGCAACACATGCCCATATGTACCCTTATAATCTAAGTGATACACATCTTCAATTATTGTATATTGGCTAATTTTCCCTCTTTACATTTCCCCTGTTTTAACATACGACCTTCAATATTCTATTCCAGTCTTTGTAGAGATTTGAACGTTGAGCATAATTCAGGTGGAATAAATATTATAAGGTGTTCTACCTGGTATTCTAATGACTCCACCAATTCAACATTTTGTGTTGCTTACACACACACACACACATGCACATAATTCATATTGAATATTTCACATTTTCAATGGCCTGTAATCAGTGTCTCTCTCTCTCTCTTGATATGTGTGTATGTTTCAGCATGTGTATGTATATATGCATATTTCATGTGTGTGTATGTATATATATCTATATAATGTATGTATGTATGCCTGCATGCATCTGTGAGTGAATGAGGTTATATAAATACTCATACGTATAATATGCATATATATATATATATATATATATATATATATATACATGTGTGTGTGTGTGTGTGTTTATGTACACATATCAACATTAAATAAATGTTTCCATTATATGTGGGTGTGCGTGTGAATGTGTGTATTTATATGTAGACAGATATAGATAAGAAAATAAATATTGTAAGAATTTTACGTATTTTTTTTTTTATTTTTGTTCCTTTCTTAACATTTTTATTCTTTTACAATGGAAATTGTAAATCTCACTCTGAAATAAATAATAACATTTTGCTTTTCCACCAACGATATATATCATATGGACA
>NC_142935.1:46902573-46907573 GCF_046866305.1 Octopus bimaculoides | reverse complement strand
TGTAAAATCAAATAGTAAATGAGTATATGCATATATACGTACAGGTATGTGCATACCGACATCCACCTGTATGTATAGGTGCATATCTGGGTACAGGACATTGCAAACAAAATGTAGACGAGAAAACACACAAGCTACATAGAGAACATTCTACTTCATATATATATATATATATATATATATATATATATATATATATACGTGTGTGTGTGTGTGTGTATATATATATATATGTATGTATGTATATAAGTGTATATATGTATATATGTATATATATATACATATATATATACATGCATATATATGCATATATATATATATACATATATGTGTTTGTGTATATATATATACATATATATACATATATATATACATATATATATATATATATATATATATATATATATATATATATATATATATATATATATATATATATATATATGTATATATATATATATATGTATATGTATGCATGTATGGATATACGTTGTCATTTAAATTCGTTTATGTGGTGAAACATTTTTGAGTGAGCTCATACAGAGCTCCTAGGCTATTTATTCTGCTACCACTTATTATTCCCATCTTCTAGAGGAATATTATGGGATAGTTATAAGAGTGGTGCCGTTATATCGTAGGATAAATATATTAATAACAAGAACTTTTGGACAGAAATTCATAAATCTTTCAATGCATTGCTACGTACGTTTCCAGAAACCACATTTTTGTTACTCTATTCCCCATTCATAGGATATTACAAAAATGATTTGCAATATGGAAGGATTTTAAAGAGAAGTATTGATTTATGTGTTCGTTCCTTCAGTCAAAAATTACGTAAGTGTTCTTGTTGTATCGAATGTTCAGCTAAACATTGAAACACAAGAAGAGACGAACTCATGAATTAATAGTTTCCCTTAGAATACACGGGTAATGCAAATCATATTTGTAATGTCCTATGGACAGCAACAAAAACATGTTGTTTGCAGAAACAAATGCAGCAATGCATTAAAATATTCATGAATTTACATCCAAAAGTTCTCGTCATTATATATATATATATATATATATATATATATATATATATATATATATATATATATATATATATATATATACATATAGCGTGGCTATTACGCAAAAGTGTTGTAAGTCCAAAACGTTGCTTTTTCAGAAAACGAAAAATAGTTTGACCATTCCATTTCTTTTTACATTAGCAAGTTTCAGCTTAATAACGATACTGTGTTGGGTGCATAAAATCGTAAATCCATGCATGTATGATATTTTCAGTCAGAAATATTTTTGCAAAACTGTCGTATGTGGGACTTACTATACTTTTGAAAAATGTTAAGCCGTTGTACTACACTGTGACAATTTTCATCTGAAGCAGCTGGAGATACGATATTTTGACCAAAAGAACCAGTGATTGCAAGCAAAATTAGAATATTGAAAAAACGCATTAGACCAAATTTGAACATACGACAGTTTAATATAACAGCATCGATATGTGTGTGTTTGTGAATGTGTGTGTTTGTGAATGTGTGTGTGAGTGTGTGTGTGTGTGTGTGTGTGTGTGTGTGTGTGTGTGTGTGTGTGTGTGTGTGTGTGTTTCAAAGAACACAAGGACATAAAGCTATAAATACCATGTTTCCCCCAAAATAAGAAGGGTCTTATATTAATTTTCACTCTGAAATGACGCGCTAGGGCTTATTTTCAAGGGAGTTCAAATTTTTTCATGTACCGAAAAACAAGATTACAAAATAGAAAATTACGAAATTACTAAATAAGCAGAAATTACGAAAAATGATCTCCATTTACTTGACGATTTATTATGACAGAAATTTATTAGACAGAAATTGCGAAAAACGATCTGCATTTACTTGACGAGTTACGTGTTCTTTTACCCAGAAACTCATTAGCAACAATTTATTCAGAAACAGTTATGTTATCGTCCTCTGGAATGTTATTGTTCTGCAAATCATCGGATTTCAAAATTCCTGCGGAGTTTTCGTGTGGCTCTATTTCGTGCAGAACTTTCGTTCCCAGTCTCTCATTTCGAGCAATAGAGTTCTCATTGAATGAGTTCTTGTCCACTTAACCTACTCGTAGTGCACTGACAACACAGTTGTCTGTGATTTTGTTCCACGAATTCGTCACCCAAGTCACGATTTCTTGCAGGCTGGGTTTCACAAAATTCCTACGCTAATTTCTCACCATTCTGTTTCAATGTAGTCATTGATTTCTATTTGTAAATGGCCCTTGAATGGTTTATTTATTGCAATTTCAATAGTCTGCAATCATTCCTGCGGCTATCATAATTTGATCTATTCTTCCTTCTGCAAGTAAGTTCTTCATGTCCTATGCGCTGCGCATGCTGGCTGAATCCCAGACTATCAGATCTCTTTGGCCTCCTCACAAAATAAGTGACAGCATGAAATTGATCCACTTCCTTAAAACTGCCTATGTGCACCATGCCTTTTCAGTTTCCAGAACACAGACGCCTGAAACGTGTTCAGTGTTATTCTTCCTGCATTTAGTGATGATTAGAGATGGGACTTTAATAACATCGAGACGAATTGCCAAAATACATGTAACTCGTGCACTTCCGTAACCAGTGGAGGAAATGTAGAGTGACGACGCACCCCGTTGATCAATTGTCGATTGAAATACTTGGCCCTTGAACACTGCAACTTCATCCATAGCAATCATGTTGGTGAAACGGTATTTAGAAAAGTCTATCCCATCAACAAAGGACTTAAATGCAATTTCACGTTAAATGATATCAGTATCTTCCAGTTTGAACAGTGTTGTCGGCCTCCTCAGAGAAGGTTCATGTCGCTGAAGGAAACCATCCAGCCAGAGTTATGATGCTTTGAATTCTTCAGGAAATATACCAAACTGTCGTGTATTTGCAAGGACAAATGTTTGAATATCAGTCCTATGAACAGCCAAAGCCTTTGCTCTCCTGTCACCAACCCAGTCACAGGTAATGTTTTCCAACTCAGAAAATAGTGGTTGCCGACCTGATACATATTTGTGTTTCTTTGTATTTCCCTTGTCTACTTGTTGACTAAGTTTATCGTAGCCTACTCGTCATTTTCGAGCCATTCGGAGATCCAAATTCCTTTCTTTGTAGAAAACAGTATGATTCTTGTCCAGTGATTCCTCCACGATAACCTTTCTTGTACTCGATGGAATAACTCTTTCTTTTTGCACTTATCTTGTCTTGGGGCTAAAATGACTTGACAACTGATTTCCCATTCAATTTCATCATGTTTTCTGGGAGATTTTTTTGCCTTAAAAGAAAATAGGTACTTTATTGTTTTTGCATCTACTGATCAGTACTGACCTCTGATGAAAATGGTACACAACACATTTGAAAGCTCCGAACATGGGCTGTCGATTGATGTATAGCTTGTTAATATTTGAGTTACGAAAGAGGCATCAAAATAGATTTTGTGACGTCGTTATTTTTAGCTGCCAAAAAGATATTTTGAACAGTGTATAAACCGCAACAAAGCGGTTTGAATCAATGTGAAGAGGCTGCTTATTTCTTTCGTCTGTCTTTCGCTCTCAACTAGGGTTTGTTTTAAGGAAAAGTCTTAGATTAAAATCATCCTGAAAAATTATGCTAGGTTTTAATTTCAGGGAAACACGGTAATACCATGTAAATATTCGGTTAAAATCTCTAAAATCCCTTTAGATAGAAAATGTCAAAGGCTTCTCATGTATGAATGTATGTATGTATTCATATGTGGGCACATATATATGCGTGTGTGTGTGTATGTGTGTGTGTGTGTGTGTGTGTTGTAGTGTATATATATATATATATATATACATACATAACAAAAATACGTATAGAGAAAATCACATCTTCAATTGTATGATTCACCTTTCAAAGCAGACAATTGCTCCTGTTGTATTAACATATTTAGAAACAGAAAATATCATTGAAATAAATATTTCAGAAAATATATGTTAACACAACGTTTTCAAGGTGATTCAAAATTAATTAAAATCAAAGTGAACTAAGGAAGTATTTGCACTACACGAACGCATACAAAAAGAACGTTAAAAAGAAATATAATCGAAGATAAGTTATTTCTGTATTCAGCTATTGGTGACGTCAGTGGATAACGAAAGAATAGACAATAAAAGCAAGGATTTTATGTTACGATAATTAGAAAATTAGAGATTTTACGTCACGACAATTAGTTATTTATTTATCAAATACAGCAGATGTTTTAAGAAAAATTATGCTAATTATACTACATATGAAAAGGGATTATAATTCAGCACTGAAATATTTAAACATCTTCCGTAATTTGTGGCAACATTACATTGTAAGATTCCTATTAAAGTTTAAAATTAATTTAGAAGTAATTATATAATACATTTCTTCAAGGCAAAGATCACATGTAGAATTGCCAATACTGTACGACGGAGCGTAAATAGACCACTTTAAATCGCACTTAATGTTCCCACCTTTTAAATCCCAAATGTATTTATTACGATGAGTAGAACTAACTTCTCTTCTATACTTTAATAGATGAGAATTATCATGAAATCTAGATTTACAAATTGTAGCAGATGAACTTATGTAGAAATTTACGATCCCTTGTTATTACCTTACGCTGATAGACTATATCTTTCCTTAAATACTGATTTTCTACAGAGCAGGAAACTTTGTTTTTATAATTACACAGGTAATTATTCACTTCTATTTGGTACCCATGGTTGAAAGAATTCCTACTAGTCCTCCTCTCAGAATTAGGTGTTAATGTAGGATTATTATGAATATAATTATTATTAAAACTAGGCGTTAACGTAACTGTATTATCAGATTCAAAATTACTTTTACATAAAGAATAGTAATCTAGTTCAGGAAAATTATCATTAGAATTAATTTCATAATACACATTATCAATTTTACTCTTGTTTATAGATTTTGAGTTGAAATATTCCTAAATCTGTGTTTATTGTGTGTTATTTTAATCTAAATT
>NC_142935.1:46887573-46897573 GCF_046866305.1 Octopus bimaculoides | reverse complement strand
TACTTCCTGTTTCTGTTGTGCTGGTAATTCAAAGGGTCAGTCTTGTCACACTGTGTCACACTGAATATCCCCGAGAACTACGTTAAGGGTACACGTGTCTGTGGAGTGTTCAGCCACTTGCACGTTAATTTCACGAGCAGGCTGTTCCGTTGATCGGATCAACTGGAACCCTCGTCATCCTAACCGACGGAGTGCCAACCATAGTCTTGTTGGGTGGTAGACTTAATCCACCGTCCAGTTTTGCCCCTAACATGTACCTCTAATGACTTTAGCGGAATCCAGTCTTGCAATCTATTGGACCTGTTCTCTGGTTTGGGATATCTCCATAACTCACTTATGCCATAAGTTTTGGAGGCATTGTTAAAGGATATATGTGATTCTTCACATTTGACTGACAGAGGGAGAAAGAAAAGGAGATGATAACAATAGTTGAGCAGAGGTGTTAAATGAGTTGAGCAGAGATGATAGGTATCAAACTTAAAATTGTGGCCACATATTGTCAGTTGAAATTCATTATTGCAGAGGGATTTGTACAGTTCTGGAAATAAATGATGAAGTAGACAGGTCATACCCAGGGTGTCATGTCTCACAGATTAAATGACAAAGTATCAGGCGAAAGGTATGCCGTAAACCTGATCTATCCAATGTAGGGGAAAATAGACGTTAAAACAAGTGATGAAAACAGTATTGAACTGACCTCTATTACATTACTGCTTTTTAGTTCTTAATAATAGTAGATGTTGTTATCAGGTCAGTTAATAAACCCTGGTGACATCCGTCATAAGTGTTATGTATTTGTCTATTTGTCATGGAATTTTTCAAAGGAGAATACAAAATGATTTCCTCTTATCTTCCTTTGAATATTTTTTGTAAGAGATCAATTTGTTAATCAGATACAGATAAGTTTACCAAATTTGCCAAAGTACTCTAGCTTTAAAAACTGAAATACACATTTTGTCAGTAATGAATTTTGTCCAATACCTTAATAGTCCCATCACTCTAACACATTATATTGGTACTATACTTTGATCATCCCAAAAGGATGACAAGCAATGTTGACCATGGCAGAATTCAAACTCAGAATGTAAAGGGCTGAACAAAGTCTGCAAAGCATTTTGCCCAAAGCTGGAATAGTTTTTGCTGATCCACTACAGTTTGCAATTTATTTAACCCCTAAATTATCGATTTGTAACTAAAGCAGAAGATCAGAAACTTTAGTGGAGCAGTATAGTAGATGATATCAACCTGAGGACTTGACTTGGTATCTCTTTTTATATTGTTGTTATAGTCAGCTTAGTCCCCACTGAATCACAGGTACTCATCTCTGATGAATAAGGTATTTGTCTTAGATTATTATTTATTTATATTAGAAACTACTATTATTATAGGTTAAATACTCATTAAACTATACATCTGACATTATTGAGCCAATGAGGGAAATTCTGTGTAGTTATTTGACTTGCAATAAGCAGCAACCAAATCCTCTTAAATCAAATCCTACTGTCTTAATAGCAGGAAAAACATACTGGATTATGAAATGTTGCAGTCACCATCCCTGTAGAATATGAAAAGAATATGAGATAACCAACGATGTGGCTTTAATAAGGATGTTATTCCTGTTAGAAAGAGCAACGAAATCTCCTTCAAATCACACTATTGAGTTAAAACCAAAGGGATTATTGCATAATGTAATTTCTTATTCTCTGTTCAATGCCAAATAAAGAAATTAAAAAGAAAGTGAAGAAAAGAAAGCATATAATCACAACTGTAAGTCTTAGACAATAGATGTCAAGTAATATATGTATGCGAACATATTTAGTCTTGCTATAAATATTGATCTCGTCTAAATCAAAGAATAGCAGTGTATGATTACAATTTCAAATAGGCCTTAGATTTTACTTTAGATCAATATAATCAAGTTTAGAGCAGATATGGTGATGAAGTTAAGAAGATTGTGCACAATCAAATAGATTTGAGTTCAGTCCTATAATAGGGAAACTTTGGTATCCTTACCAAATTTTGGTGTTTTTGTTTTCCTTTTGTATAGTTTACCCTGCTATACTGGAACATTCAATTTTTTCAGAGCTGGATTATGGTCTGCAGTATCCAGGTGAACTAGGGTTGTAACTTCTGCAGGTAAACTGAAACTCCGTCGGTTACGATGACGAGGGCCTCAGTTGATCCGATCAACGGAACAGGCTGCTCAGGAAATTAATTTGCATGTGTCTGAGAACTCCACAAACACGTGTACCCTTAATGTAATTCTGGGGGAGAGTCACCATGACACAGAGTGTGACAAGGTTGGCCATTTGAAATACAGGTACAACTCATTTTTGCCTGTTGATTGGACTGGAGAAGCGTGAAATAAAGTGTCTTGCTCAAGTGAATTTAACTCATGATCGTACGATCGTGAGCCGAATACCATAATCACTAAGCCACGTCCCTTCACAACTTCTGCAGGCTGGACCATTAAAACAAGATTGAGAACGAAGTCCTCCTGTTAGTTATTTACAAATTGCTGTAAACTAAGGCAGTCAGTGTGTTGTTGTCTATGAATATCAGCAATGTCTGTCATAGGGTTATCGAGGTAGTTGTCACAGCGCATATTAAAGTCTCCTACAAACATAAACTACCGTGCACTAATGTCATTGTAAGCATGCTTGAGCAGAGACAATCCTGATCATCACCGTTACTACAAGATATTCAGCAGATGATTCTGATAAGAAAGATGACGATGACGATGGTGATGATGATGAGGATGAGGATGATGATGATGATGATGCTGCTGCTGCTGATGATGATGATGATGATGATGATGATGACGATGATGATGACGATGATGATGACGATGATGATGACGATGACGATGTTGATGATGATGATCATCATCATCATGAGGAGGAAGAGGGGGAGGGTGATGATGATAATGGTAATGATGCCGAGCATTCCCATTAATAATCGTTTGTGAGAGTCAAGCTATTTGATCAATTAGTTTAACTGTTTATGGTATTAACATGTAAGTGGTTGAGTTTTCACAAGTAAAATCATCATGATCATTGTCATGAGGTTAGATTTTTGAATTATCATATAATAAATTATATTATTATATATTATATTATATTATATTATATTATAAGGTGGCGAGTTGGCAGAATTATTGTGCCAGACAACATGGTTAGTGGCATTTGATTCCTCTTGACATTCTGACTTCAAATTCCACTGAGGTCGAATTTACATTTTATCCTTTTGGGATCGATAAAATAGGTACCAGTTGATCACAAGGGTTGGTGTAATCGACTTACCCCCTCCGTAAAAATCTTGGCGTTGTGCTAAAATTTGAAACCATTATATTATGAATGCAAAACATGTTCTATCAACACTGCTTATATTCAATCCTGGATATCACTTACCGGGACAGAGTGAGAAACAAAGACATGATGAGAAGAGCTGGTATGGGGGACATTTGCAGGACATGATAACTAAGCATCGGATATAGTTTATAGGCCAGGTACTTCAGTTAGAGAACGAGAGACATGCTAGCATTGTGATGGATTGTACACTAGAAGGAGGAAAGAAAAACAACCAATAAGACCAAGGAATACATGGCACAGTACATCTTTGGGATGACATGATAGCAATGCGTGTTAGCTTGAGTGGTGCCAGGAGGAAAAGGAGCATGTGAGATGTTTGGAGAAGGGTCATTGTCTGCTGTGCAGATTGTACTGGAGGACCTAACAGCTAAAAGAGAGCAAGAGTTTAAAACTTTATTTCACAGTCAATTTCAAGACATCATGATCAACTTTGCTTCTCTTACCCTTGTTTTGACTGCAAAAGGTTCACAGCTTCCCAGATATACTCACACACAGTGTCTATCTACCCAATTAAACTCAGAAGGCTTGGATGAACCTAACGGTAAGTAAGAGAGACTTGAATGCAATGTGGATGAACATGACAAGAGAACATTTAACCGTTTTTGTTATACTTAAATCCATGATATAATGTGTGTGTGTGTGTGTATATGTATGCATGTGTTTGTGTGTATGTGTTTGCATTTGCGTGTGCATGTGTGTATATGTGTGTGAGTGTGTATATGTAATCTTCTGTTCTATGTTTGTCCCCCACCACTGCTTGAACAATTTTTTATTTTGTTTACCTCCATGCAACTTAACAGTTTAGCAAGAGACACTGATAGAATAAGTACCAAGCTCTAATAAAAAAAAATCGAGTTAATTCATTTGACTATAAATTCTTCAGATAAGACAGATATGTGTGTTTGCGTGTGTATGTATTGTTAATCGGGTTTATTGTTGTCGATCAAATTTAGATTTAATTGTGTGTGCATTTTTAACCCAAGAAACACCGAATGTTTTAACAATACCTGTCTAAAACCTATCAAAATTACTACAGGACCAAAAAATGGGTGTCTTGGAAAAACATCCAAATATAAAATGCAAGAGGCAACCAAAAATCACTGAAATGGATACTGTTCAATGCAAAGCTATATGCTCAAACGGCTGAACCTAAAGTAAGTAAATGTAATCGGACAAACGTTGGAGTATGTAGCTACTTATTGCCAGTTCCCGAATTCCATTTTAAAGAGGTAACTTCTTTTAAACAAATTCTACTGCAATTTGGACAATCTAATCTAAATTATAATATGTAAATGTTGCTGAGAACACTACATCAGATAAACGGCTACGACACTAAGAAAAAGAATAATAGTACACCGACAACAAATTCTGGAACCATTCACAAGAAAAATACCCCTGACTGAATATATAGGTATCTGTGGGTAGAGGGTCTTACCCAACGATTCTGTCTTTCTGTTCTGCAAGCGCAGCAACTCAATGACAGAACAGCAATGAAATAATAAAAAAAGTATTTTATTAACAAATACAAACCAAATTACGTAACACTTTAGGTAACTCACAAAGTGGACTATGTACACAGAATGTTTCTCCAATCGGTTACACTGTAAGTTCTCACTAAATGATAACTAAAGTGTAGGGAATGCCAACTAATCCAACTGAATGTTTTATTGTACTCTATTGCGTTTTTGTTCCATATATATATATATATATATATATATATATATATATATATATATATATATACTACATTAACTATATGTATGTATACGGAGTTTCTTTATCAGTCATAAGAAAACCCCAGCCAATGCAAATTGTGATATGAATATGACATACCTGCCATAGAACTCCAATACAAATCTTCTTCTTCTAACAATTTGATTTACATACCAGACTGACTGAACACAAGCAGTAACACACTTCATATATGAAACCAGAAAACTAGATCCACGATCTTTGATTTCACACACACCTTAACAAACAAGCTTTTATCCTTCTTCTGCTTATAGAGACTACCAAAAATATTATTTAATAAGGCTTGAAAAATAAAACAGGATTCAGATGACGACTAGTGAATTGAAACTTCAGAGTTACTGTCAAACATTCTACTTTAAAAAATTGAAAAGTACAGTACTCAACTAAAAACATATGAGTGCACCTTCAATTTAATGTCCAACTGCTCATATATATATATATATATATATATATATATATATATATATATGTAGGAAAATGAAAAAAAGCCAGAATGCTGAACTGGAAGCATAATTTAATAAAGATTTTTTCTAACCGGTTTTCATTGCGATGAAGCAAATTATCAAGAAGAAGGAGAATGAAAATGTTTTTTTACAAAGAAGTACAAAAAAGTACAAAATGAAGAAAATAATATATAAAACAATAATATATAAAAAGAATAGAGATGCATGAGAGTTGAGAGTTTTGTTAGGTTTTAAAAAAGGGTTAAAAGTTTGTGTTAAGCAGGAAATGTGGTGTTAAAACAGGAAGTGTGTGTAAGGGGAGACAAGTGTTTTTAGTTAGAGTTATGAACTCTTTTTTTCCCAACAGGAAGTTTGTGTCTGTTCATAGAGAAATAAGGTCACTGAGGGGTGTGTGTGTTAAGAAATGGTTGGATTCTGTCTTTAAAGACAGAATCTCCACACAAGAAAGAATCAACAAGGAGAATCTTTTCATAGAGAAATTCCAACCATTTCTTAACACACACACCCCTCAGTGACCTTATTTCTCAATGAACAGATACAAACTTTCTGTTGGGAAAAAAAGAGTTCATAACTCTAACTAAAAACACTTGTCTCCCCTTACACACACTTCCTGTTTTGACACCACATTTCCTGCTTAACACAAATTTTAACCCTTTTTTTAAACCTAACAAAACTCTCAACTCTCATGCATCCTTATTTTTCCTACCAATTTATACATGAACTACTATTGAACTACAAAAGCTCAAAGACAATATAATGTATGGGTATATTTATTTTTTTTATAAATTATTGTTTTATATATTATTTTCTTCATTTTGTACTTTTTTGTACTTCTTTGTAAAAAAAACATTTTCATTCTCCTTCTTGATAATTTGCTTCATCGCAATGAAAACCGGTTAGAAAAAATCTTTATTAAATTATGCTTCCAGTTCAGCATTCTGGCTTTTTTTCATTTTCCTATTATTTCTCCACGTGCGGTTAACATAACCCCACTATTTACTGACTTATATATATATATATATATATATATATATATATATATATATATATATATATATATATATATAAGTTCAAAATAAGGAAAAAGACAAAAAACAATAACAAAAAACAACAACGTGAGGACGTGATGCAGATAGTATTGCTAGACGCTCGGGAAAGGAAAGAGAGAGAGTATGGCGTTTCGAGCGGAGCTCTTCGTCAGAAACAAGGAAAGTTCAAAGAAGGGAAAAACGGAGGAAGAAAAAATCGCCACCGATGTCCACAGTGTGTGTGTGCTTATAACTTTATTCAAAGCGAACATCAATTATTCATGAATACGTATGTGCATGTGTATGTATGTGTGTCTGTGTGTGCGTGTGTGTGTGTGTGTTTGTGTGTGTGTGTGTGTGTGTGTGTGTGTGTGTGCACGTGTATACAAGCATATATACAGTATGATTTTGTATGAATTTCTAGCTGTATCCTTCGCAGTAATTTAATTCCAGCATTTCTTGCTTTATTATTATTATTATTATTATTATTATTATTATTATTATTATTATTATTATTATTACTGTTGTGATGCGATGGGGTTTCTATCAGAGTTGATAGAACTTTTCATTTGTTCTTTTGCTGGCTTCTGTCATTGGAATGAAATCATACTATGTTACAACCTTCAAAGAGTTTTAGTCAATTTTATCGACCTCACTATTTTGTCTGTTAATTATTTTGTCAACCACATAAGGTGAAACAATGAATCCAACCAGACTATAAAGTGCAGTAACCAAGGGTATCCAAATACCTCTAGGTATGTTTGCGCACTTAATAATCCTTCCTTCCCACACTGATACATATACATGCATACATATTACACAGACACATACACACATACACACATACAAACACACACACACACATATGAATGAGTGAGTGGAGAAACAAAATTAGGTGCGCTCCATAAAGATGGAGTTATATCTATTTAATAGCTCTATATTTATATAATAACTGTTTGACTTAGCTCCACATTACTTTATGTTTCGTTGACGTAGAACATATTCACTATGTCAATTGTTTGGAAACAGGGTGAAGAAAATTTAAATAGCTTCGAGGTGGGAGTATTTAATGTTGGTGTGTCGACGTCCCCGTAACTTAGTGGTTCGGCAAAAGTGATCGATAGAATAAGTATTTACAAAGAATAAGCCCTGAGATTGATTTGTTCGACTGAAAGCCTTTAAGGTGGTGCTCCAGCATAACTGCAGTCAAATGACTGAAACAAATAAAAGAATAAAATAAATAAAAGAATATGTTGCGCAATGGAATCAAACCTAGAAATATATGAGAAACTCCTTATCCCTACACCCTTACTTGCAGCCATACTTTTCAGTTATTATCTTTTATTAATGTTGTATAAGTAAAGTCATGGCTTAGGATTTGATCTCATTATGCCAATTAATATATGTCTTATAAACGAAGGCGCATGGCTCAGAACATCGGGCTCACAATCATGACGTAGTGAGTTCGATTCCCGGACCGGGTTATGTGATGTTTTCTCGAGTAAGACTCTTTATTTCACGTTGCTCCAGTTCCCTCAGCTGTAGAAATGAGTTACGACGTCACTGGTGCCAAGCTGTATCGGACTTTGCCTTTCCTTTGGATAACATCGGTGGCGTGGAGAGAGAAGGCTGGTATGCATGAGCGACTACTGGTCTTCCGTAGACACTCTTGCTCGGACTTGTGCCTTAGAGGGGAACTTTCTAGGTGCAATCTCATTCTCATTCATGGACGAAAGGGGTCCTGTAAGTGAAATTTGATAGACGGAAAATGTGTGGAAGCCCAATGAAGGGAGCTTTCCTGTTCTTGGATGGTAGAATAATCTGTTACTCAGTTTAAATACCAGCACCTGGCCCTTGGTTGCTTAGTTTAATTGTGCCCTCTCTGTGTCAAACAGTCGGGCGAGGTTTCTGGCTTGAGGGAAACTTCCTTCCATGAGTCACAAGGGTCATTCCTCTTCCCATTAAAAAAAAATGCCATTTCAGTATAAACTTTATGGTCTGAACAATAGCCAGTAGTTTTCTCATTTTAATGTTCAACATTAACAAAAATATCACGACAAACCACAACTGTAATTATAACCACATAAATCTTCTTGATCAATGCGCTGATAATCGCCATCAAAATAATCACCACAAACGCTACTACCAACTCCATCATTAATAATGGTTTTAGCGTTACCATCGTTGACATTGCTACCATCATTACCACCACTACTACGCCTGAAATTATTAGTTCTCCTCCTACTAGTATCACCATCACTGCCACAATAAACGCCATCACCAAGGCGGTGAGCTGGCAGAAATGTTAGCGCGCCGGACGAATTGCTTACCGGTATTTCGTTTACCGTTACGTTCTGAGTTCAAATTCCGCCGAGGCCGACTTTGCCTTTCATCCTTTCGGGGTCGATAAATTAAGTACCAGTTACGCACTGGGGTCGATGTAATCGACTCGATCCCTTTGTCTCTCCTTGTTTGTCCCCTCTATGTTTAGCCCCTTGTGGGCAATAAAGAGGTAAGAAACGTTAGTACGTCGGGCGAAATGCTTACCGGTATTTCGTTTACCGTTACGTTCTGAGTTCAAATGCCGCCGAGACCGACTTTGCCTTTCATCCTTTCGGGGTCGATAAATTAAGTACCAGTTACGCACTGGGGTCGATGTAATCGACTCGATCCCTTTGTCTGTCCTTGTTTGTCCCCTCTATATTTAGCCCCTTGTGGGCAATAAAGAGATAAGAAACGTTAGCACGCCGGGCGAAATGCTTAGCGGTATTCTGTCTGTCTTTACGTTCTGAGTTCAAATTCCGCCGAGGCCGACTTTGCCTTTCATTCTTTCGAGGTCGATAAATTAAGTACCAGTTGCGTACTGGGGTCGATCTAATCGACTGGACACCTCCCTAAAAATTCTGGGCTTTGTGCCTAGAGTAGAGAAGAATAAACACCATCACCAAAGCTATCACTACACTGTTACTACCACTGCGACTATCATCACCGCGACTACCATCATCATCACCATGTTCGCGACTATCACCACCACTTCCACTATCATCATCAACACTGCCACCATCATCATACCATCATCACCACCACCACTGCTGCTACCATCACCATTACTATTACTTTTTCCACCACCATCACTATCACCACTGCCACTATTATCACCACCACAACCACCACAAACATCACAACCACCACCACCATTACCACAACAACCACCACCACTGCTACAACAACCACCACCACTGCTACAACCACCACCACCACAACCAACACACTACTACTACCATTACCAAAACTATTACCACCACTATCATCACTACAACCATTACCACAACTACTACCACCACTATCACCACCACCACCACCACTGCTACTACCATCACCATTA
>NC_142935.1:46875073-46882573 GCF_046866305.1 Octopus bimaculoides | reverse complement strand
AAAATTATACAGAACAAACGACTGATTTTGTTAACTTGATGAGAAATCAGTTCGTGTGAAATAAGCTGATGGCAGAATGAAATGGCAAAAAAATGATAAAAAGTGAAGTCTTTAAGTTCGGTTGAAAAAAACAAAACAACATACCAGAAACAGTTGCCTATAAAGTAATATTAAGGGTATATATATAAGAGAGCATTGGAAGTCAGCCCTTGGTCAATGAGAAATACATAGCAAACAACAAGATAGCAGGTATCAGATACTGTGGCACCAGAGTCTTGATTCATGGGATGATGGAAAGGCATCCTGAGAAAAATACAAAAAAAAATATAGGGAGGAGATGGTGCTGCTGGAGGAAGAGGAAGTGGAACAGGGGAGGAGAAGATAGAGGAAGAGGAGCCAGAGGTGCAAGAGGAACTAGAGGAGGAAGAGAAGCTAGAAGAGGAAGTAGAGCTAGAAGAAGAGGAGGTAGAGGAGCTGGAGATGGAAGAAGAGTAGAGGAGGAGGAGGTAGATGAGCAAGAGGTGGAAGAAGAGGTAGAGGAGGAGATAGAGGAGCAAGAAGATAAGATAGAGGAGCAAGATAAGAAGGAGGAGATACAGGTGGAGGAGGGGATAGACGTGCAGGAGGATGAGATAGAGGAGGAAGAGAAGACAGAGGAGCAAGAAGAGATGCAGGAAGAGGAGAAGGAGGAGATAAAGAAGCAGGAGGAGGATATAAAGAAGCAGAAGGAGAAGGATTTGTGTGGAGATGAGAATTAGAGAGAGAAGGAAAGATGAGAGAGAGAACGAGGAACAAAGTAAAAGCGATAGAAATGAGAAAAGATTGGAAGACAAAGAGATAGACGAAAAGCGCGAAGGAGCTGATCGCTTATAAATACACATCCATGTAGAGAAAATGATAGCGACGCATTACTTCTTAACATTACTTACACAAAATCGTTTCTGCCTCTGTCCGCTGTTTCATATCTTTGTCCTTTTGTCCCGCGTTCTATTTCGTCCAGTCATGCTGGCTGATTTTTCGTTAGGTCCATCGACTTATACATTTGTTGTCCTTAATTTTTCATGTTTTCGTATACTGGTAACTTCGTTTTCCGATACACACACACACACACACACACACACACACACACACACACACACACATACATATATATATATATACATATATATATATATATATATATATATATATATAGATATATATATATATATATATATATATATATATATATATATATTAGGGACAAAATCCAAAATTACAGGTAAAAACTCAATTAAAATCAATTTATAAAAAATTAAGATTAAATTGAGCTTTATAGATAAAATATATATAAAATCGATGAGTTCTTGAAACTTGGTTATTTTCCCTAAAATTATACATTTTATATATATATATATATATATATATATATATATATATATATACACACACACACACACACATACATATATATATATATATATATATATATATATATATATATATATATATATATATATATATAGAGAGAGAGAGAGAGAGAGAGAGAGAGAGAGAGAGAGAGAGAGAGAGAGAGAGAGAGAGAGAGAGAGAGGGGGGAAGATAGATAGATAGATAGATAGATAGACAGACACAGAGAGAGAGTGAGGCAGACAGATAGCTAAGATTTGCCGTAACCTCCATTTTTACCCAAAATTGCACCTTCAGTTTTCCACTTGTTTCGGTCTCTTCAAGATTCATTGAATGGACAGATTTTCAACATTGAAGAGGATGTAATAATTCACCTGCAATAAATTTTGGGTCAGTGAAGGCAGGGAATTTTTAAAGCAGGGAATAATGCATCTTCCCACAAGATGGCAGAAGATACTGGAACGAAACGGTAACTTCATCGCTGATTGAAAATGTCGCTTTGTGTCCAAAACTAGTGCGTCTTATTTTCGTTTGAAAAGAAAGGACAAACGAAATTTTGGTTAACCTAGAACAGGGGTTTTCAAACTGTGGTCCGCGGACCACAGAGGGACCGCAAGGACAAGACAGGGGGTCCGTGGACAGCAAATACATTTTATGGGCAATTTGATTTTATATATGTTTTTTAATCGAAATCTTTTAATTGACAATAAGCCTATTTGTTAAATACTGTTAAATAAATAAATATTTATGTATAAATTTCATACGCGTTTATAAGGTAAAGCCTGAAATATAAAGGGGTCCGCAAGTCAAAAGGTTTGAAAACCTCTGACCTAGAATATATGTAGGTACATACGAACACACAGATGGCTAAGGGCCAATGCGCAAAGTTGTGTCATTTCCTCTAGGCGTTATTTTATGCACAATCGTCTCTGGTATGTTATTCTTTTCCCCCTAGTCGAATATTATTTACAGTTTGATATTGTTTCTTAGGCATTTCGACTGCTGGTGTTAGTTTATTTCATTGGATATTTGCTGTACAGTGTGTGTCTTGTGTTTGTGGATTGTTTTGTTTAGGTTCTATTATTGAATCGATAGTGACTTGTGTAGAATGTGGGCTGTTCCCACCAGGATTATTTTTGGGATAGTGCGTAGTGTTGAGGATACAGGTATAGCTTCTACGTTTTTTTTATTTAGCCCAATGCTTCAATTATTACTGGTATTGTTTTTACCTTCTTGCCCCACATCTTGAATACTTCAACTCCGAGGTCTTTGTACTTTGACAATTTCTCCACTTCTTTTTGGATAATATTTTGATCAGGATGGACTGCAATTATCATCATCATTATTATTATTATTATTATTATTATTATTATTATTATTATTATTGGTAGTAGTAGTAGTAGTAGTAGTAGTAGTAGTAGTAGTAGTAGTAGTAGTAGTAGTAGCAGCAGCAGAGAGTGTATACTCTCAGTCAAAACGTCTGACAATACTTAGTAATATCCCTGCGTATCCTGAGTACAAATGTCACAGAAATAAACTTTTGCCTTTTATCTACAAAACTTTTTCTTGATTCACTTCACGTCGCCCTACCTCATGAATCATGGCCTTGTGCCAATCTGAGTAATCACTGTTATTAGAATTGTCATATTGCCAAACACTAGGTGTTTGGATATATATATATATTTTTTTTTTGTGACCATAAACCTGGCAATAATAAGTTATCTCGAAGTTGCTTCCAGGCATTCCTTTAATTGCAGGTAGGGTTCAGAGGGTGAAAATGCAGGTATTTTTTTCTGCTTCAATGTGAACATAGTGTAAGAAATATCAAACATCTAAACCAAATGAGATATTTTTAATAAGGACATTTAAGTTTTTATACAAGTATGTATGCATGTACGTATGTAAGCACATGTGTGTATGTATGTCTGTATGTATGTATGCATGCACAAGTGTGTATGTATGTCTGTATGTATGTAGGTAGGTAGGTAAGTAAGTATGTATGTATGTATGTATGTATGTATGTATTCATGTATGTATGTATGTATGTATACACACATGTTCATTTATATATCTAGCAATCAAACTATCAATCTACAGACATAGATTGATAGTTAGATAGAAATATGTGTGTACACATGTATATATACATATAAATGTATATAAAAGTATACATATTGATATGTATGCATACGTCAACATATATGTATATACGTAAATATACACACACATATATACATGCCTGTATATGTACATATACATGTTTATAAACATATATATATATGTACATATGTATGTGTGTGTGAGTGTGTGTGTGTGTATCTATGTATATGTAAATGTATATATATGCATATATATATATATATATATATATATTTATACATACATACATTCACACATACACATATGTATATATATTTTTGTGTGTGTGCACATGTGTGCATGTAAGCTTATACACACACACACAGATACATATTCACTGTATCTACTTCGTCTAGCTTTCCTTTATTAACTCCTCTTTATTAACTTTTCTATATAAAATAACCATGATGTCTCAACTGTATGCTATGTAAATAATTAAGAGGTTCTCAAAGGGGAAATTACTGACAGCAATAGACAATATATGAATTAATAAATTCTCTTCTTGTAAATATATCTTATCTGTTTTGAAGTAAATGTATGTATTCTAAAATCTTCAGCAAACGATATTAAGTAAGATGAGCAATGAAGCAATTTGTTTTCTACCACATAGTCCATAATTAGCAATGTATCCCTCATGTTGTTTTTACAGTCTCCCAGACTGGTGAAGAGACGGAAGAGAACTACTTTCAGGCCAAAGACGTAACCTGAGTGTTTACACCAATGTGAAATTTGCTTAGGTCACTGAAGGCTTTACTAGTGAATTTCGGTACAGTTAACAGCTTTTACCGGCACTAACATCGTTTAGCTTAGTATTATGATATGAATAACAGAAGGCGGTGACCTGGCAGAATTATTAGCACGCTGATCGAAATGCTTGGTGGCATTTCGTCCATCTTTACGTTCTGAGTCAAATTCCATTGATGTAGACTTTGTCTTTCATCTTTTCAAGGTCAATAAAATAAGTACCAGTTGAGCACTGGGGTCGATGTAATCAACTTATTCTACCCATGAAATTTCTGGCCTCATACCAAAACTTGAAAGCATTATGACATGGATGAGAATAGCAAGAATGGACTGGATAAAGGAGTCTTCTTCTCTTTATAAGTACTTTTATGCCAGAAAACACAGGTGGGTAGGGGCAATTGTAGGGCTCTTTGATTTACCCTTCATGATGTACTATCCCACATTAGTCCTACTCACTTTAGTGGTTCTCAAACTGGCAAATACCTATCTTGACAAAATATTTTATTGAAAATGTTTTGACTTCCAATTTTTTATTAATGAGAAATTCAAAGTTTGCAATCACATAATCCCTTTTTCTTTGTCATAGTGCATTTTTATCATACGAAGCATGACATTTTGTCTGTTACCTTTTAAAACTTCACAGCCTTCAACAATAAGATACACTGGTTTAGCTGAAATTTACTGATGATTTGGTAAGCAAATTGGTTAGTACTAAAGTTGTAATTATTCATGCCAGAGAAAGGACATTGAGAGAAAGGACATTGAGAGAAAAGACATTGAGAGAAAGGACATTGAGAGAAAGGACATTGAGAGAAAGGATATTGAGAGAAAGGACATTGAGAGAAAGGACATTGAGAGAAAGGACATTGAGAAAAAGGACATTGAGAGAAAGGACATTGAGAGAAAGGACATTGAGAGAAAGACTGTTTGGGTCATCATAGGCGAAACAGCTTAAAGAGGTAATGACTTAGATGAGGATCAATGGTGATGTAATCAGATCTGTTTAACTTGTGCTGGTATGAAGAAATAGGTCAATGATGATCTTATAATAAAATTTTGTTTAAGAATTGACTATGCTGCTGCATAGACAATAAAGAATTGATGAATAATTAGAGGATTCTCTATTCAACTTTTAAATTAAAAGATTTTGGTACAGGTTATCTAGAAATGTTGTTTCCATGCTGGTTTTAGAAATTGTGGTTCTTTATTCCCAGGTCAGCCTTCAATCAAGAAAATCTATGGCAAATGCATCTTCTCTTTATCAGGTTGAGAAAAAGTAAGCAACGTTTTGAATCATGACGAATTTATACCAGATTTTTGCAGAGATTTGAATTTTTTTTAAACATTTTTTTGCAGTTGTCTGATAAAAGAGTATAGACTTACACAAATGCATCAATAAATTAACATCGCTATTTTTTTCACCGCTGTTACATCATCGGAAATGGAATAGTCAAAGCGCGATATTCGAGCAATTTTGCTATTCAACTTCAAAAAAGGACGTAAAGCAGCTGAAACTGATCATGATATCAAGGAAACGTTTGGTGAAGAAATGACCAGTGAGTGCTCAACTCGAAAATGGCTTAAACAATTTCGCAGTGGTGATCTGAACCTCCAAGATCGTAAGCGTAGTGAACACCCATCTATCATTGATGACAGTCAATTAAAGACCGTCATTGAGAAAGATCCACGTAAAATCACTCGAGAACTGGCAACAGTTAGCCAGAAGACCACCTGTAACCATTTGCATACGATCGGAAAATCAAAAAATTTTCTACAAATGGGTACTGCACGATTTGAATGAAAATCAGAAAATGCGCAGATATGAAATTTACTAGTCGCTTCTTCCCCGTAACCAGACCGATCCATTTCCCGATAGTATTGTAACTTGAGATGAAAAGTGGATTTTTACAATAATAAAAAACGTTCTTAGCAGTGGTTGGACCAAAATGAAACACCGAAAACTTTCCCTAAACCCGAGCTCTTCAAAAAGAAAGTTATGGTGACTGTTTGGTGGTTTACTGCTGGACTCATCCATTTTAACTTCTTAAGACCCAGAAAAACCATTACTGCAGAAACATATTACCATGAGATTGCAAAAGTGAACGAAAAACTGCTACTCCTCCGTCACAGACTGGTCAACAGAAAAGGGCCAATCATTCTTCATGACTATGCTCGATGACACGTTTCACTAACGACGCTCCAGAAGTTGAGAGAACTTGGCTACGAAGTTCTTCCCCACCCAGGTTATTCCCCAGACCTTTCACCTACTGACTAACACTTTTTCAAGCACCTTGATGGTTTCCTGCAAGAGAAGGACTTCAAAAATCAAACCGATGCTGAAAGTGCGTCCAAAGAGTTCATCAGCTCCAGAACTCCAGATTTTTGGAATAAACAAACTTGTAACTCATTGTATGTTGATTGTAATGGTACTTACTTTGATAAATAAAATTTCCGTATTGTTGAAATATATTGTGATGAATTTCATGTTTCAAAACGTTGCTTACTTTTTACTCAGCCTAGTAGATGATATGTCACAAATTACATTATTAAACGTATCCTTTTCTTTCTTTAGAATAGAAGGGTGTGATTTTAAAGAGAATTAGCTACTATTTCTATCAGTTTGAGCAACTATAGAAAGGCTTCGTGTGTGATATCTGTTATTATTGTTGCTAAACCCCAGGTCAGGAGACCTACCACCAAAATCGTTTTAGTTGTGACCAGTCCATCTTATTCAGACAACTATACTATCCAAAATGTTCCTCGCTTTTTGAAGATAGTAAGATACAATATAAGAGATTTTCTGATGCTTCTAGCAGTTTAAGTGATAACATTGGTCTCCCATCTGTGTGACGTTGTTGTTGTAACTGTCTAGCTCGAGTTAACCCTAATGAAGCATGTTTATTGATTAAAGGGGCTGTAGTCATGAAAATCACATTTTTTTCCAGGACATAGTCATATCATATTACTTAATGTGCCTTTTCTTTTTGTTAAGACAGTAGTATGTGATTTGCAAATGTGTGCGTATAGTGGTAATAGTGCTGTTGGGAGTGGTGATGACGGTGGAAGCATTGGGACCAGTGGTAGTGGTAATGGTAGTGGCTGCATTATTACGATCTTCAATAGATTATTTTCAGTAATTGCAGAAGCTGTGATCTGTTGCTACTTCATGTTAACCTAAGTCCCGGACAAATAAAGACATGAACATTTTGGGGAACTGTAATCAGAGTG
>NC_142935.1:46850073-46860073 GCF_046866305.1 Octopus bimaculoides | reverse complement strand
CGAAGAAAATGCAAATGACGGAGGTTAACTAAGTCTCGCTGTTCTTGGAAAATCAAGCAAACGGTTAATCAGCATAATTACGCATCTCTTGGTACCGAAGAAGCGTAATGATGCAAAAGCTGTTTGGTTCAGAATTAAAGAAAAAAGCGAGATTCACAGTAAAATTAAAATTAAGACATTATATCGAACTTAGACAAGAATACCCTCAAGGTGTTAATAATTTTCGCACCAAATATCACAAAAACTACTCACTGGTGCATTCGGTTGCACACGAAGACAGACTGAGAAATGGTAAAGTAAACAGAATAGTGAAATGATCAACTCAACATAGCCTGTAATCTTTCATGCTCTATATATTTAATTATATCTTGTTTGAATTATAGTTTTATTGTACTTTTATATTACCATGTAAATATATGCATGCATATGTGTATGCATGTGTACATAAGCACGTAGGCCTAGAAATAAAGAAAACTGCTGGTGTCTCTTTCACAGGTTTAATACACGTGATTTAAGCTGAACACATAGAAGATCCAACTTGAATTTCTCTCAGATCTTTAAAATCTCACAAAACGTGGTTTTTCAGACACAACATCATCCTAGAGAGGCTGGTCCATGCCATCTACACATCGTGAGGTGCTGGGTGGGCAGACGGGCGGATTAGTTTAATTGTCGGGTCTGGTTTATTCCAGATCTCAAATTAGAGAACTGGAATGAGATAACGAGCATACTGAGTATTTCCCCTAGAAATGGCTCGAAAGAAAGCTATCCACTCGTCATGTATTATCGCCGGACCATCGTCTCCTGCTCCACTTCATATCTTATGAAACTGAAGTACAGTGTAATATGAACTGGAGTAAGGCATAACGGACTTGAGTTAAGAAGGTAAACTGCCGGAACGAATGCCACAAAGCATTTTCCAATGCTCTGATGATTCTGCCAATTCACCTACCTATATTGGCTTCTAACGTTGGCACAAAGTCAGCAATTATGAGAGGAAGAGGTTTAGTTGATATCATCAACCCCACTACTTGACTGGTACTTATTCATTGATCCCGAAGGGATGAAATTTAGAGCTGGATTCAGTATAATTAGAATACACAACTTAAAAAGCAAATATAATGTGTGTTGGCCGACTTTAAGGGTTTCTGAGAAAAACACGAGGTCAGAAATTTTGAGGCGGGGGCAGAGGTTAATCGATTACATTGACCCCAATGCTTGGCTGATCTTTTATTTTATCGACCCTGAAAAGATAAAAGATAATTTGTGACTATAAGTTTACGATTAAGGCAGAGAACAAAAGGTGGCGAGTTGGCAGAATCATTAGCACGCCAGACAAAACGCTTAGCAGCACTTCACACATTTTTACGTTCTGAGTTCGGATACCGCCGAGATTCACTTTGTTTTTTATTCCTTTCGGGTGTCGATGAAGTAAGTACCAGTTGACCACTAGGAACGATGTAATCGACTAGCCCCGCCACAAGAATTTCAGGCCTTGTGCCTATAGTAGAAAAGATATTAGCCCAAGTTCAGCAATATTGAGAGAAGGTTAGTCAGTTAAATGAACTCGCAAACTTTACAGCTACTGTATTTTATAGACCTCGAAAGAATGAAAATCAATGCTGATCTCGGCAAGATTTGAACTCAGAGCATAATGAAATGGAATAAATACCAGAACGTATTTTCTTCAACGTTCTAAGCAACTGTAAAAAAAAAAAACAGGGTAAAAATAAAATACAGCAATAAAATATGAAACATAAAGAAAGATGAGGAAATGGTTGACAATAACAAGAGCAGCAAGAGAAACGATGAAAAGAACTACAAGAATCTCAGTTACACTAACGCAAATGTTGTTAATAGTTGTAACAGCCGCAGCAACAATAAAACCTTCCCAAAGTATATTAATACCAGAAAGTATTTAATTTAAATAAAATATCTAATAAAACAACAAACTTACATCCACAAAAAATAAAACAATATGTCTCATATCATATATGTGTGTGTGTGTGTGCGCGTGCCTGTGTGTCTGTGTATACATACATATATATGTATGTATATACATCTCTCGCTCTCTCTCTCTCTCTCTCTCTCTACATATATATATATACATATGCATAGCGATAGATAGCTAGATAGATGTCTACCTATGTGTGTGTGTGTGTGTGTGTATATACACTCTCAGTTTGAAATATATCGTTACATAGACACGCGATGCACAAGTATACACCTGCAAATACATACGACCATAGATTCGTACGTACACATTATAATACATACATGCAAACACGATTTTTCCATGTGAAATTGCGCATATATATATATATATATATATATATATATACATAGATGATTATGTGTGTGTACGTATGTATGTATATATTCATGCATGTATGTATATTTGTATCCATAAAGGGAAGAAATATTAAACAAGATAGTGTTTACTGTTTTAAAAATTGATTCAAATAAAAACGCAATTCTTGTGCACAGTATTATAAAAGAATTAAATTTAATCGTTATCAAATCCTCTTGTCCCTTTTCATAATGCAATGTCTGGAAAATAGCTGTGTATTCTTATATTTGATTTTATATGTGTTTTTAATAGTTCCTTGTGTCTTTTTAGTATTAGTAAAGTTGAATCTTCTTAGGAGTTGGAAAATATTAGTGATATTAAGCTGAATGTATGTATGTATGTATTTTTGGCTATATGGATGGATGGACAGATGTCTGGGTGGATGGATGGATGGATGACTGGATAGGTTGGCGGATAGATGCATGCGTGTATATATATTTGTATGTGTGTGTATATATGTGTGTCTACACATCTCTCTCTCTCTCTCTCTCTCTCTCTCTATATATATATATATATATATATATATCCATATATATATATATATATATATATATATATATATATATATATATATATATATGTATATATACATATATATATATATATATATACATATATATATATATATATATATATATATATATATATATATATATACATGTATGTATGCACATATGCACATATTTATAGACAACACACACACACACACACATACACACACACACACACACACACACACACACACACACACACACACACACACACACATATATATATATATATATATATATATATATATATATATATATATATATATATATATATATATACGTATGTATGCATTGAGGGGGGAGGATAACGACGACGACGTCGACAATATATTGTCTTCCTTTTTCTTTTTATGAGTATAACTTTAAATTTATGGAAAATGTGCACAATTTCTTTTAAATTCTTTAAAATTTATTTTAATCTACTACATTCATTTCACTTTTTCTTTTTAACTGAAGGAAAGTTGAGTTGGGTGATAGCTATGATATCTATACAGCCGAGAATCACAGAAATAGCTGAATGAATCGATAGTTCGTACCATGCCTACAGTAACGCAGTATATTCATAGGCAAAAAGATTTTTGCAAACTTAGTTGATAGAACTGTTACTTCTATAATTGATATTCGATGCCAATTATAGAAACAGGTACAGTTCACTCTTTTAAGTGTTGTTTGAGAACCATTTCAATTTAATGACGATTTTGTTTTGCATTTGAAAAATTCGTTTTGCATTTGAAAAATTCGTTTTGCATCCCAGTTTGTGAACTATAGCATCGTTCTGAACAGGGCTTCAGCATACAACCTACATGTACACTACATACTTGATGGCAAAAGTGACTAGGATGTGTCACGGGTATTTCATTCCTTATTGATGTTTATATCTTTCAATATGTCTCGAGAAAGGCGGTAAGCTGGCAGAAACGTTAGCACGCCGGGCGAAATGCTTAGCGGTATTTCGTCTGCTGTTACGCGCTGAGTTCAAGTTCCGCGAGGTCGACTTTGCCTTTTATCTTTTCGGGGTCGATAAATGAAGTATCAGTTACGCACTTGGGTCGATGTAATCGACTTAATTCCTTTGTCTGTCCTTGTTTGTCCCCTCTATGTTTAGCCCCTTGTGGACAACAAAGAAATAAGAAACGTTAGCACGCCAGTCGAAATTCTTAGCAGTATTTCGTCTGTCTTTACGTTTTGAGTTCAAATTCCACCGCGGTCGACTTTGCCTTTCATCCTTTCGGGGTCGATAAATTAAGTAGCAGTTGTGTACTGGGATCGATCTAATTTCGGGCCTTGTACTTAGAATAGAAAATACTATTTTAAGGCGGCGTGCTGGTAGAAACGTTAGCACGCCGAGCGAAATGCTTAGCGGTATTTCGTGTCCTTACGTTCTGAGTTCAAATTCCGCCGAGGTCGATTTAGCCTTTTATCCTTTCGGGGGCTATAAATTAAGTACCAGTGAAACACTGGATCGATGTAATCGACTAGTACCATCCACCAAAAAATTTTGGCCTTGTGCCTTTAACAGAAAGGATTATTTGCTTCGAGAGGGTGTCTGAAAAGCTCCTGACATTTGAGATATCCCAAAAGGTCAGGCTGGAGGGCCAAACTTACGAGTTTTTTTTTAAAGGGCTTACAAAAACTGAAGGACTGCTGTTATAAGTGTGTGAATCTCAGAGGGGGATATGTTAAATAAAATCAGTTAACTAATCCGCCTCTTATAAGCCAGGAACTTTTCAGCACCCCCTACTATTTTACCTGCTTATGTTAATGTATACTTGGATATATGAATATTTCTTTTTTTTTTCTTTTTGGCGAACTTAATATATTATGATTACATTTTCGTTGTATCGACCGAATTCCTTGCCCTTCCCTCACCCGTGCTCACCATTCGTTGTACTAAACCCTCCTCTAACTCCCTCGCAAACCTACCTGCACATATGTCCCTGTCGAATCTTTCCACACCCCCAATAACAAATCATCCTAATACCCCCTACCTCAACTTATGCCCACTCACAGCATTCCCTTCTGCATCTCCCCCTTTCCTTTCACAATTTCCAGAATTTACCCACCCACTCACCCTCTCCAATCCTCCGGTTCACTTCACTATATACGCTACCCAGTAACTTGGGTGTACGCCCTGTCACATCTTCCTCCTTATCTCACTCCAGTCTCTCTCACCCTTTCTCTCTCTCCCCACTCTCTCTCTCTACCTGTGGTAACCAGGTTTCTTCTCTGTTGCAAGACTTTTATTTTTATCTCTCAATATTATTCCCTCACCGTTCAGTTGAGGGGATCTTTTCTTGCAATTTATTTATTGATCTCACAGCTACGGTGCCACATAAAAAGAATCCAGTGCATTTTATAAAGTTGTTGGCGTTAGGAACGGCATTCAGCTGCAGAGACCATGACAAAACAGATAGCAGAGCTGGCTGTAGTCTTATGACTTGCCAGCTAATGTCGAATCGTCCAACTCATGCCAACATGAAGAACGGATGTTTAGTAGTAGTGGTGGTGGTGGTGGTGGTGGTGATGATGATGATGATGATGATGATGATGATGATGATGATGATGATGATAATGATGATGATGATGATGAGGAGGAGGAGGAGGAGGAGGAGGAGGAGGAGGAGGAGGATTTATAAATTTTCGAGGTTAAGTGAAATATTTTTGTCCCCCTTTTCGGAAGTGAATTTTGAAACACGTAAAGTTTCAGTAGAAAACAACATTTTATACGTACGTTAATTCATGTCGGAAAATGAGAAAGAACTACTCAAATACATGTTGTAGAGGATATGATTGTATTGAAACCGAAAGTTTGTATCGTGGCTCGAGTTTAATGCAACTGCGATCTTTGGACCAGAACTGTTACCATTCAGTATCAGTGTTGTATTTATATCCCTTTCTCTTGGTGTGTGTCTCTGCGTAGGTAATCTAGTACTTGTGCTTCTTCATCGGTTTGTGTTTCATGCTGATTGATCAGGTGCCGTCTTTTAGCCCCTTGTTTAGTTGTTTAAATTTTTTTATGCGATGTTTGTATTTCTTATAATGGTTGTAATGGGAGGGTGTTATGAATTTGTTCATGAGTTGGTGACAAGGCATGTTTCTGTAGGTGCATGTGTGTGTGTGTGTGTGTGTGTGTGTGTGTGTGTGTGTATGTGGTTATATAAGGTGATAAATGTTGTTTTGAGAAAAGTTGTTTACGAATAGGATAAGCTGTAAAACTAATTTAGAACATATCTATTATGAGTATCTCTAACCGAATAAATGGTGCTTTTATGGTCGAATTATTTTGGTGTAATGTGTTGTTAAAGAATTGTGGGGAATTGTTTTGTAAGTAAAAATAACGTATTTTTTATATCTGCTGGTAAGAGAATTTTATTTACTTGTTTTATTTACTTGTTTTGAAAAAATATTTGTGTGTGTGTGTGTGTGTGTGTGTGTGTGTGTGTGGCCGTTTGCATTTTTCTAGAATTTTGTATATTTGACGTTTTTAAATATTTATGTATGTATGTATTTGTCGGATGTGGTCAGCTAGCTTGTGTGTATGGCTGAGAGGAATGTTTTACTAGCACTGCTTTCTGTAAAATCATGTCCATTGGTCAATGTCGCAATACATAACACAACTGCATGTAAATTTTATCGCTTTAATACAGAATCAAAAATTTGTGCAAAAGCTTTCCATTCGTCGATTCCCCTCTTCGACGGTGTGGATATCTTGCAAAGAATTCGCACAGATTTGTCGACTTTTAAGATAGGACTATGTAATTTAAGCAGAAAAACGTCGGACAACCTGTCTTCCATAATGATGGTATTATAGTAAAGCCAGGAATCCAGGTGTACTATTTGAATGTTTCACTTGATAATATTTGAATCTTAAAGACGGTGAGTTGGCAGAAATGTTAGCACGCCGGGCGAAATGCATGGCGGTATTTTGTCTGCATTTACGCTCTGAGTTCAAATTCCACCGAGGTCGACTTTGTCTTTCATCCTTTCGGGATCGATAAATTATGTAGCAGTTGCGTACTGGATTTGAACTAATTGACTAGCCCCCTCCCCTAAAATTTTGGGCCTTGTGCCTAGAGTAGAAAAGAATATTTGGATCTTAAGTTCGCTCAATAAGCTTCCTGGAAAAGGAGGAGGGTGTAGCCAAAGTACAAATTCAATATTAACGCGGTCTGATGAGTTGGGAGTTACGGAATGTTTTATGTCCAAGATTTCACGTTCTGTAGTTTCCCGTTTCACTTCGGTAGATATTAATTATTTTCACGAGTCATGTTTAATTTATTAGGCAGGGAATATATTTTGTCACTTTTGGAAGAATTATCCGTTTCGAAATGACAGTTGAATTTTGCCCCCATGGCATTTGTGAATTTTATCCAACTCCTGAAATTTATGCAATAGTTGTGTTCAGTAGAATGCTACACCTCCACAAGCCGGTTTGATGGGGTAAACAAATAAATATTTCTAATTCATACTCAGTACAGCTAAAGGGATTTTTAAAATCAGGAATGGAAAATGGTGAACAAATACAAATGCCCTG
This sequence comes from Octopus bimaculoides, assembly GCF_046866305.1. NCBI lineage: Eukaryota > Metazoa > Mollusca > Cephalopoda > Octopoda > Octopodidae > Octopus > Octopus bimaculoides. The sequence continues at coordinate 46,852,638 of NC_142935.1, read as the reverse complement.
TGGTATTTGTTTATATTCTTTAAAAGACCAAACTCAATCTAACTCTAATTTGCCATTTTAGCCTTCCAAAGTTAATGAAATAATGACTGGTGCCAATTTAATTGGCTATGCCCATAAAGGCAACGCTCTGCACATGGCCGCAGTTTAATACGTAAACCAGCAAAACGCTGGCAGAATGTCTATGTGTGTGTATATATATATATATATGTGTGTGTGTGTGTGTGTGTACACTCAGACACACACATACATATACATACATACATACATACATACATACACATGTATATATATGTATTTATGTATGTAAGTTGTATATAATCATTTTCATAAACTTCGAGAGAATATGAAATAATTCTCTTTTTGGAGCAGTGATCTCCAAGCAGATAGAGCAGATATCCTGTAAATATTCGGTCCAATACCCCTTAGAATAGTCGAAGACTATCCGTGGGACTCGAACTGACATCTTTTGTTATGTTTATATGTATATACACACACACACATATACGGACACTCATACACAGACGCACAAACACACAAACTTATATAATGCGTTTATGGTTTATCATATCGTGTATAATTTGTGCTTTTACAATTCTCCTCGATCAAGTTATACCTGGGGCAACACAAATACATCTACAGTTATTACGATTCCACATACGGAAACATTTTCTTAATTACTTACATAAATTTATGAAATATACGAACATCTCCGTCTTCAAATATTACTTGCAAATTTGTATCTTAATAAGGAATGAAAATAAATAATACAAATGAAAATAAATATAGACATATACACTTAATAATGACTGATACCAAGTTAATTACAAAAATAAACACCTGTCTGTGAAAGTCAAAGGTTTCTTCCAGTAGAGAAGACTACACAGTTAAACCTATGTAATGTTGACTGTTGATGCAAGACGAGAGAAGGTAATATACGTCAGTTTATTGTCGTTTCTCAATTACAGAGCGGCACAAAGGTATTCTTTTGTAGTCATCCAGTCTTTTGTCAAATGTACAGTGCCTTGCAAAGGTCTTACACCCCTTTGAAAGTTTATATATATTGCATAATTTAAGAGAGAACAACACATTTTTTTCAATTTCAATGATTGTTAAATAATAAGCAGAACCATCACACTTTCTTTTGATATAAAAATTACATTTTAAAAATTTCACACTGATTCTTAAAATTATTATACAATCACTTGTATAAGACATACGTGAAAGCTCATGGTTCAGTTGTTAGAGCATCGGTTACACAATCATGAGGTAGTGAGTTCGAGTCTCAGACCGGGCTGTGTGTTGAGCTCTTGAGCAAGACACTTTATTTCACGTTGCTCCAGTTCACTCAGCAGCGACGTCACTGGTGTCATGCTGTATCGGTCTTTGCCTTTCGTTTGGATAAATTGGTGGCGTGGAGAGGGGAGGCTGATATGCATAGCGACTGCTGATCTTCCATAAACAACCTTGCCCGGACAAGTGCCTTGGAGGAAAACGTTATAGGTGCAATCCCATTGTCTTTCATGGCGGAAGGTAGGGGGGTCTTTACCCTTTACCCTATAGGACATATCAGTAAACATACTATACTAAATTACACGATTGGTCATGCATTGATAACAATTTGTATGGAACTCTACTGTTTATTAAGCCAATGAGGCAGGATGTAAGCTGTTACAAGAACAAGAAATTACTATCAAGCCTCATCCAAATCACACCATATGTTGTTAAAATGGAAGATGAAATTGGATAAGCTAGATTTCCTCTCATCACATGTTATTGTCTTTGGCTAATACAGTCCTAGATATATAGTCCTTTGGTTAATATAGTCCCCTATAAAAACATAAAACGCAAGATAGTCGAAATCTGAGAAATGTTGCTCATCATCTGCTAGATAAGAGCAACAATAATAATAATGTTCATGGATTACTCGGTTAACGAGACAGACTTAACGTAGTTGCCTTATCAAGTTGTAATTGCAGACACATTTGCATCAAATCACAGTTTGTCATCTTCAGAAGGAGAGACACATTAGCCAATGTATTCCTTGATATCTCAGGTAAAAAATAAATATATAAATAAAAGTACAACTAAAAACATATTAGAGTATAAGGTTTGTTGGACCAGGATGAAAGACAACTCAAATATAAAAGACTCAGTCCCTCGCTCTACATCTTAGAGTGTGCTACTCCCCCGGATTTCTACAAACGATATATATATATATATATATATATATATATATATATATATATATATATATATATATATAGCATTTTTTTCGATGGCCAGATAACTGAAGAGACGGCGGCTTGGATTTCCGCCCCAACATCCGGAACTCGGAGTTTTATCATGGCTACCGAATAATTGTCACATATTGTTTACAGATAAATTCTTCTATTTACATAATATCGAGGTCCCTTTCTTTCTTTTGTTGTCTTACCTTTTCTATCAATATATATATATATATATATATATATATATATATATATATATATATATATATATATATATATATATAATAAAATGAATGGTTTACACCTGGTAGTTTAATGGTAAAGCACGGTCACTTTC
>NC_142935.1:46825073-46845073 GCF_046866305.1 Octopus bimaculoides | reverse complement strand
GGTTGTTAGTGGTGGTGTTGGTGGTGGCGGTGATGATGGTGTTGATGGTGGTTAGTTGCTGAGGATGATGATGGTGCTGTTGTTGTTGTTGTTGTTGGTGGTGGTGGTGGTTTTGATAATGGCGGTGTTGATGGTGGAGATAGCGTTAACGATAGAGACAATGGTGACGATGACGTTGGTGACAAAAATTGAAAAAGATGTTTCGATATTGCGACTGTACAAATGAATATAATTCAATGGCCATTCATCACTTAAAAAAGAAATATACTATATATATTGTGCGTTTGTGATAGCGCCAATACGTACTTGTCTCTGAGTATATGCTTCTATTATATATTTTTATGTGTGTGCATCAGTTTATGTAAACGTATATGTGCGTCTGTTTACGTAACTATGTAAACGTATATGTGCGTCTATTTACGTAACTATGTAAACGTACGTATATGTCTGCTTAGGTCTATATTTATGGATGTGGGAGTATGAAATGTGTGTGTGTGTGTGTGTGTGTGTGTGTGTGTGTGTGTGTAACTACACGTGTGCCGTGGGCGATTTTTTTCCTTCTTTTGACTTTTCCCTTTCCACTTTCCGACGAAGAGCTATGCTCGAAACGTCAAACTCCCTTCTTTCACCAAGCGTCAAGCTAATACATTTCTTATGTGCTTCCTCATGTTGTCCATTTTTAATCGTTTATTTGAACTGATTGTTTATTTGAATTGACTATATAAAATTAACCAGTTAAAATACTCCCACATACAACATCCACATTCAACAACAATGAAAGGGTTTGAGTTGGAAAATCTTCATCTGCAGACCAACATGAAAACCTGCATTGAAAATCAAAGAGCTGCAGAAGAACAGTGAGTAATCAAAAACAATCAAACCGAACCCAAAAGTCTTCTATTCATATGCAAATAAGCACAGGACCGCTGTCTCACCTGTTGGTCCATTGATCGATGATAAGACATTCTCTAACATGATGCTAATGAAATGGTAGAAGTATTGCAGAAACAATACTGTTCTGTCTTTACAGATCACACTGATATTGACGTAAGTGATGTGAACGAAGTCGATTCCCAACGCATAATCTGACATAACCTTTACTGCTTCAGACATCATAGCAGCAATAAACGAGATCAAATACTATTCTGCTGTAGGCCCTGATAGATTCCCCACTAGTCTCCTGAAAGAATATTGATACCAACTTGAAATCCCTCTAACCAACTCTGGATAAATTCTTTAGACTCAGGCTATATACCGAAACAGCTCTTATCCCAGTCTGTCATTCCGGTTTTCAAACAGGGAAACAGATCCTTCACTCACTTTATAATTTTATTACCTCTCTTCACTTCCTTTCCCATGCCTGTACCGTTTTTTATCATTGTTCTGCTTGCTTCTCACCAGAACAAGATGACACTGATGAGGGTAGCATTAATTCTCTAGTTCGTTCAATTTTTCTCAACCGATCAATGGACTGATTGAGTAAACCAATTAATAACGAACCTGTGACTACCGGAAACAGCTGTAAGTCAAATCTACAGCAATAAAAGGATATATAATGAGCATCATTTATGCATTGTCTTGTATATATATACATGTGTGTGTGTGTGTGGGGGGGGGGGGTTCTGTGTATGTATGTGCATGTGTGTGTGTGTGAGTGAGTGTGCATGTGTGTGTAAGTATGTAAATATGTTGTGTAGATGTGCTGTTTTGTTGTTTAACTCCAGATCAGTTCAAAATAATCAAACTTATTATCAGAGAAGTTCCAGAGGTGACCATTCCAAATTTTTACGGAAATATATTCTCAATCTAGGCAGCAATGGAACATATATCAGGCTGGGTAAGAAATAAGCAACATTTTGAAACATGAAATTCATCATTATGTATTTCACCAATGCGGAAATTTTATTTATCAAAGTAAGTACTATTACAATTAAAATATTTTTGCCAACGATATACAAGTTTGTTTATTCCGGTAACGTAAAAATCTGGCGTTCTGGAGCTGATGAACTCTTTAAATATACTTTCAGCATCGGTTTAATTTTTTAACTCCTCTTGCAAAAGACCAGTAAGGTGCTTGAAAAAGGTGGTAGTCAGTAAGAGAAAGGTCAGGGGAACAAGCTGGGTGGGGAAGAACTTCGTAGCCAAGTTCCGTCAACTTTTAGAGCATCATAAGTGAAGCGTTTGGTCGAGCATTGTCGTGAAGAATGATTGGCCCTCTTCTGTTGACCAGTCTGGGATTGACGAGTAGCAGTTTTCTCTTCATTTTGGTAATTTAATGGCAATATGTTTCTGCTGTAATGGTTTTTTCAGGTTTTAAGAAGTTATAGTATACCAACAAACAGTCACCATAACCTTCTTGTTGAAGAGCTCAAGTGAAGGAAAGGTTTTCGGTGTTTCATCTCAAGTTACAATACGGTCGAGAAATGGATTGGTCTGGTTACGGAGAAGAAGTAACGAGCAAATTTCATATCTGTGCATTTTCTGATTTTTATTCAAATCGTGTGGTACCCATTTGTCGAGCTTTTTTTACTTTCCGATCGCATGCAAATGGTTGCAGGCGGTTTTCTGGATAACTTGAGGCTCTTTTGCCAGTTCTCGAGTGATTTTGTGTAGATTTTTCTTAATGACGGTTTTTCATTGACTGTCATCGATGATAGATGGGCGTTCACTACGATCACAATTTTCAAAGCTCAGTTCTCCACTGCGAAATCGTTCAAACCATCTTTGAGCAGACCACTCACTAGTCATTTCCTCACCAAACGTTTCGTTGATATCGTGAGCAGTTTCAGCTGCTTTGCCTCTTTTTTCGAAGTTGAATTGCAAAATTATTCGAATATAACGCTTGACAGTTCCATTTCAGATGATTGTAACAACGGTGAAAAAAAACATCAATGTTAATTAATTGATGCATTTGGGAAAGTGTATGTCTGTTTTATCAGACAATTGCAAAAAAAAAAAAAAAAATGTTTAAACAAAATTCAAAACTCTTCAAGAATCCGGTACATATTCCTCATGGTTCAAAACGTTGCTTGTTTTTTACTCAGCTTGATACATATAATGTAAAATTTATCTGTCCAAAAATTTGACTGCTCTTTCTAACTGGCCGAACAACTATACATACTCTCCTCTAATGCTTGAACAACAAAACATCAGGTATAAAGTGTGCATGTGTGATACTATACAATTGCATATTTTTCATCCAAGTAATGTACAGGTACTTCTACAACTGTAAGGAAAAAGTTATACACATCCTTATTATGTACTAGCAGAGCAACCCGGCGTTGCCCGGGAATGAAATTGTTGCTTATATACTGGAAGGAAAAAAGCAAAATATGCTGTATAGAAATCTGAGGACATTCTGTAGATGGACTCTCAGATGAATGATGACTGGGCACCTCTCATGAATTGGAAAATTGAAGATGCGCCAAAAAGCATCATTGGTACTTGGAAACTTTTACGAAAATTAAAATGTGGCTTAAATGAAAAAAATGATTTACGTGAATATCCTCACAAGAGTAATTGAAATAAATTGCGATTGTGGAACCCCTCATGCACGCACGAAAGCACACACGCACGCGCACGCACACACACAGAGTATCACACATCAGATGAAATGGAAGTGTGTGTGTGTGTGTGTGACAGAGAGAGAGAGAGAGAGAGTGAGAGAGAGAGAGATGTTTGTTGTCATGTATACGTACAGGCATAAATATGCATACATCTTTGTGCGTGTGTGTGTGCGTGTGTATGAGAGAGAGAGAGAGAGAGTAAATCTATACTATATATAAAACAGAAATGTGTGTGTAATCGACTTCACCAAATGCTTCCATACTTGTGATGCGTGAATAATTTGACCTCGGATAAATCTTAGGCTCTTCATTTGATTTTTTTATCTCTAATTAAAAATAAATAATATTGCTTTATATTTAAGATTCACTTCTTTAAAAAGGTTCCTCAATGTCAGCTTCCGGTATTGACGTAACAACGGCAAAAAGCTTCACTCTCTATTTTGTGTGTGAGTGTGTGTGTGAGTGTGTATGAGAGAGAGAGAGAGTAAATACTACATACACACCGCTCTCTCACTCTGTCTCACACACATACACACGCACACACACACCCCTTGACTCACTCACACTCTGTCTCTTACAAACACAGACATACATAAATGTATACAAACATATTTACAAAGACACACGTGTGTATGCGCGCGCGTGCGTGTTTGTAAGAGACATAGTGCGAGTGAGTCAAGAGTTGTGTTGTCATATGCATACATCCAAAGATGTATGTATATTTATGCATGTACGTATACATGACAACAAACCTCTCTCTCTCACTCACACTTTGTCTCTTACAAACACACACATACATAAATGTATACAAACATATTTACATAGACTCACGTGTGTATGCGCGCGCGCATGTGTGGGGGGTTCCACAATCGCCATTTATTTCAATTACTCTTGTGAGGATATTCACGTAAATCATTTTTTTCATTTAATCCCCATTTTAATTTTCGTAAAAGTTTCCAAGTACCAATGAGGCTTTTTGGCACATCTTCAATTTTCCCCATTCATGAGAGGCGCCCAGCCATCATTCATCTGAGAGTCCATCTACAGAATGTCCTCTCAAATTTCTATACAGCATATTTTGCCTTTTTTTCTTCAAGTATATAAGCAAAAATTTCATTCCCGAGCAACGCCGGGTGTCTCTGCTAGTACTACATACACACCGCTCTCTCACTCTGTCTCACACACATACACACGCACACATACATCCAAAAATGATGGATGCATATGACAACACACCCCTTGACTCACTCACACTCTGTCTCTTACAAACACACACATACATAAATATATACAAACATATTTACAAAGACACACGTGTGTATGCGCGTGTGCGTACGTGTGTGAGAGAGAGAGAGAGACAGACAGACAGACAGACAGAGACAGAGACAGAGAGAGACAGAGCCAGTGAAGAGGTGTGTCAACAATTATACGTACATACATAAATAGTCATACATTTCTTGTACGTATGTGTGTGAGAGAGAGAGAGTCACTGAAACATCTCTCTGTCTGTCTGTCTGTCTCTCTCTCTCTCTCTCTCTCTCTCTCACAAACACACGTGCAGATATACACACAGAAAAGATGTGTGCATATGTATTTATGTATGTACGTAGACATCACAACACACCCCTTCACTCACACACATACAGAAACACACATGTGCCAAAAAAAAAAAATATAATAGAAAATTTATTTACGGAAATTAACGAAGTGTGCGAGTTCAGAACGAAATCAAACCTGGAGTGTGTGAATGAGAGAGAGAGAGAGAGAGAGAGAGAGAGAGAGAGTATATGAGATGAACATGGAACGCCCAAAAATCGTATAAATAAAAGCACGTTAAAAACTATCTTGTACGGAATATTGAAATTTATGAACTTCGTAAATATGTTTCAGTAATTGATCGTAGTTGTTTACAGAAAAAGAACATTAAAAGTAGAAAGTGAGAGACGTCGCCGTTTCTTCACGTCCGTACCGGAAGTTGACATTGAGAAACCTTTTTAAAGAAGTGAATCTTAAATATAAAGCAATATTATTTATTTTTAATTAGAGATAAAAAAAAATCAAATGAAGAGCCTAAGATTTATCCGAGGTCAAATTATTTATGTATCACAAGTATGGAAGTAAATAGTGAAGCCGTTTTCACGTGAAAAGCGATTACACAACACACACACCTCTGTTTTATATATAGTATAGATATAGATAAGCGTGTAAGGTATAGTTATATACAACAGAAGTGTAAATATGATAAGTAGTGTGGTGCACATTGTACATAAACCTAGAGTAAGAGTGTGAATTTTTCAGACAATAGCTGGAGCGTTTGTATGTTTACTGCAGTATCTTGGGAGTATTTAGTTCTATTAAAAAGTTTCTACTTACGAGTTAATTCCTTTGGCCACATATAACTGAAACATAGCTAACAGTCTCATAGGCCTATTGTTGCTATAAGAACAACAGTAGTTAAAGAAACAGCAATGTTGGGGACATGTGAATTTTACTTCATACTGAGAGGGAAGGGAAGCTTGTGTGTATGCAGAAGATTGACTGAGTGTGCGTGCACGCGCGCGTGTGCTTGTTGGAAAAAACTCAAAAGATAAACTATAGGAATACAGAGATCATAATACTGCTTTAGAATAGACTAAGATAAGTATGTAGATGTATGTATGCCATCATAAACATTATCGGCATCATCATCAGCATTATCATCATCATTATTGTCATCATTATCCTATTTGACTTCATCTTCCATCCGTTTTTCTATGTTTAAATACTCTAGACAGATACGAAATCTTCATCTACAAAATAATGTCCCGCTAAACGTTGCAGTCCATTGTTATTTGTTTCATGAGGTTCAACCTTTCGATCTCATCTTCCACCGATTCTTCCCATGTTTTTTTTTTCTTTTTTCCTTGGTCTTCCTTTTCTGCGGGGTCATTTCAGTTACCTTTTTAACTAACACCCATCAATTCTCTTGCCGCAGTTAAAAAATATTTGCAGGTATGTCATTACCGGTATATTTCGATCTCCAACAAAACCTCAAAACGGAATATTGGAAATTGGAAGTCTAAAGAATCTTATCTTATTCATAAATTAAATCTCTCCATCGAAAACAGGTAATAACTGCCCGACGCTAATTGGCTAATATAACACTGCGTTACTCATACCTCCTTCCCACGCATCTGTGTATATCGGAGTTAAGATCAGTCTCTGTTTAGAAACAGAAATATTGGAAAATAAGGTTGAAGTGTGAAACGTTGTTTTCGTTTTTCGTTCATTGTCACTACTTTAACGTAACTTGCTTTGTAATGGCTTCTTGAATCACTTTATATATACATACATACATATATGTATAGGAATGTATCCATAAGTATATATTTATATATATATATATATATATATATATATATATATATATATATATATGTGTGTGTGTGTGTGTGTGTGTGTGTGTGTGTGTGTGTGTGTGTGTGTGTGTGTGTGTGTGTGTGTGTGTGTGTGTGTGTGTGTGTGTGTATAAATAAATGTGTATATATATGTATGCATATATATGTATATATCTATATATCTATATATCTATCTATCTCTCTCTCTCTATATATATATATATACATACATAAATAGAAAAATTATTATTACTAAATTTCTCAACGATATATATATATATATATATATATATATATATATATAAACAAATAGTAAATGAGTATATGCATATATACGTACAGGTATGTGCATACCGACATCTACCTGTATGTATAGGTGCATATCTGGGTACAGGACATTGCAAACAAAACGTAGACGAGAAAACACACAAGCCACATAGAGAACATTCTACTTCATCAGCTACCCCCGCGTTTAACACCGGCGTTTCGAAAAGGAACATATGTATGCCATTTTTCAGTTTTATTTCAAAATTTCTTGCCAATAGAGAAAGAGTCGGTTTCTAACCAAGATCCAAGGCTTCTTCATTGGAATTTCAACATCAACAACAGGGTATGTATGTATGTATGTACTATAGATGTATATGCGCAGATTCGTATGTTTTGTTTTATGTACGTATTCTCATACATATAGTTGCATATCTAGTCATACTCATGTATATTTAAATGATAACCTTCTAGAAAGTTTTACAGACTTTTACAGTCTCAGTGATGAATTGGATCTGTAGTCTTCGAATTAGCCTTCTTCTTTCTGGATTTGAGAAGCCTAATTTCTCAAGATTGGTATTTAGGCAGTGTGTTACATATCCTAGGGCCCTAATAATTACAGGTATAAACCTGAACTTGTAATCTGGATAGAGTAACTGCAGATTCCTCAGTATTTCAGCGTAGGTATTCTATTTTTCATTGATCTTCAGCTTTGTGTTAACATCCGTCGGGCAGCTAATTTCCACAACTCTACTCAGTTTCTCTTCTCTATCCCAAATCATTATATCTGGTCTGTTGTGCTTACATTTTATTGTTGTCTTCACTTGGGCGTATGTATGTATGTATATATATATGTATGTATGTATGTATGTATGTATGTATGTATGTATGTATGTATGTTTGTATGTACGTACGTACGCACACACACACACATATATATGTATATATATATATATATATATAGCTGACCGAAACTTCGAAGTAGCCAGCGTGAAGAACCAGTTCAGAAAAAAAAATTAATACAAAATATATAATTTTTCCCTTTAAATATAAATGCATTCATTATATTAAGGATTATTACTACACGTAAATGCCTCACGCTGTAATGGGCCTCTGAAGTTAAACTACTTAATAAATATACACGGCACCGAAAGCTGGGGGATGCAGCTTGGAAGCTACCTCTTAAAAAAGATTTAGTCGCAAATCATTACTGATTTCATGGATAGCGTACATAACGCACTTTCCAGTCATCAGTACAAACATAATCAGAACACATAAAAATGAAGATCTGTATATACCAAACGAACAGCAAACGTATCCAACATAGCATATACAAATGTTCTCACTCATATATCCATGTAAAAGGCGGGCTTCTCAAATTACATTTCGGTACACGTGTATAGTCGGAATAATTCAGCACTGAATATATTCTGGTTTAATTTTAAATAATATATAAGAATAAAATCTGTATAAGAATTTATCAAGTAGCCAGCATGAAGAACCAGTTCAGGAAAAAGTTAATACAAAATATAATAATTTTTCCCGCTTTCGGTGCTATGTATATTTATCAAAGTAGTTTGACTTCAGAGTACCATTACAGCGTGAGGCATTTACGTGTAGTAATAGTCCTTAATATAATGAATAAATATATGTGTGTGTGTGAGAGCATATATATACATATATATATGTGTGTGTGTGTGTGTGTGTGTGTGTGTGTGTGTGTGTGTTTTCGTCCCACCACCACTGCTTGACAACCGATGCTGGTGGGTTTAGGTTCCCGTAACTTGGCAGTTTGGCAAAAGAGGCCGATAGAATAAGGACTAGGCTTACGAACAATAAGCTCTAAGGTTGATTTGTTCAACTAAAACCCTTTAAGGCGGTGCTCCAGCATGGCTGCAGTCAACTGAAACAAGTAAAAGAATATATATATATATATATCTATATATATACACGTGTATTTGAAACCAGTACAACAGTCTAACAAAATTACGATCAATCATAATTTTTACCGCCCATTGCTTAGATTGACACAGTAACAACATTAATCTGAACTGCTGGCCTTTCACCTTAAATAAGCTAGCCGTTCTGACTATGCAAACACTGACACTGACAGCTCCTTATTTGTATTCATCGGTATTAATCCGATCAGGTACACAACAACAAAAATGTTTATCAAATAGATAGTTTAGATTACCATTTACCAGTTAAACTACAGACCACGTGAATATTGAGCTTAGATAGTAAACAATAATGTTCAATTGACAAAATCTAACAAGTATTCTCTTTGTCTGATACAAAGTGAATGCATGAACTAGAAATACCAATTAAATACAAAGAGGCTATTTGGCTACAATTTTTTTTTCTTTCAATATCGAAAGAGAATATATCTAAGTTATGTTAGAAAAGATAGAAAGAAATATACATAAATATAGAAGAAAGAGTAATAAATGCAATCATTTAGTGAAAGTATGTAAGACTCGTCCCGAGATCTTTGAGATTTGAAAATATTGCCAAAGGTTAGTACTTGTGAAAGACGACAAGTTCGCCTAACTTGGACTTACACAATAAAGGTTTCGATCTCAGTAAAACCATTTCCGTCTTTGCATGGAGACAGCAGACATCAGAATTAACGTTTTAGAATTCTTTGGCGTTTGAAATGTCAGCTTTACAAAAGAAAGAATAGAATTATATACAATTCTACGAAATCTTTGTATGTTTTCTGAAGTGCATACGTATTAAGACATACGTATAGACTTACATATATAATGCCGATTTATAATACATCTATCCATCAATCCATACATGCATACATGCATACACGTATATATATATATATATATATATATATATATATATATATATATATATATATGCGTGTGTATAAATATATAAATATACATATACACATATATATCAGTATGTATGTGGGCGAGTGTGTGTGTATATATATATATATATATATATATATATATATATATATATATATATATATATATATATATATATATATATATATATATATATATATATATATATATATACATACATATATACATACATATAATGTGTGCGTGCATGTTTGTGAGGGTGTTGTGCGCATGTGTGCCTTTTAAAGATAGGCAGTGCAACAGTGTACAAGTGCATGCGCTCTGTCGAATTCTTGAATTTTGACACTTTCCTTCCGCGTTTTCTCTCTTTCTCTGTTAGTTTGTCATACACATAAAAACACACACTTTCTGTCAATACACACAAATTTCTGTGACAAAAGCCTTATATACACAGACAAAAGTTATAGTGTCTGTGTGTGTATATAACCATATATACATATATATATATATATACACATACATACTCAAGCATTATATAAAATATATACTCATAAACATATTCATATATATATATATATATATATATATATATATATATATATATATATATATATATATATATATATAAATATATATATATATCAACACACACACACACAAACACGCACACACACACACATGTATGTCTATGTATGTATGCATATTTTCAAAGGTTTATCATAAGTAGTAACGACTAGCAAGTAAAGAAATTGAAGACGTAAAAACGTCGGAGAAAAATATTTATTAATTCTAATGATTCATGACAAACTGCAAGCAAAATGAAAAATAGATTAGATTAAATAATAACAATAATAATAATAATAATAATAATAATAATAATAATAATAATAATAATAATAATAATAATAATAATAATGATAATGATGATGATGGTGATGATGATGAATAGACAATCAGTTTTAAAGGCAAAATGTGTGAAATGATAAAATTTAATTAAATATAGGCATTATCGTATTAATGTGAAAGACTGAAAGAAAATTCTGTATTAAGTTGAGGTTAATTATGAAAGGTAAAATGGATAATGTAAATAATGAATGTAAACAATATAAGTAAAAGAGTTTAAAAGTTTCTAACAACAAAATAGAGTTAAATAATGAGTATATTTGGGTACAAGCGAACGTAAGGAGCAAAGATACTTGGGTACAGGTGAACGTATGAATAGAGTGAATGAAAAACCGAAAATATAAAAGGTCTAAGTGAACGCGTAATTAAAAAAAAATATTGAAAATACGTTTTAAAAATCAAATATTCTTAAAATTGATCAGTACTATGGGTGGTTGGATTAGTGGTGACAAATTTCACTGAATATGGATTAAATGAAGATGAGTATAAGTGTGTAATAGTTGCGCAGACTAAGTTTAAAGAATAATAGACTTGAAATGTGAAAATAAAATAAAGGGTGTTGGTCTCCTACCAATGTTGCTTTCTTATCTATATATACAAATATATATGAGTGTGTGTGTGTGTGTGTGTTATTTCTTTACTACCTACAAGAGGCTACACACAGCAGGGACAAACAAGGACAGACAAACGGATTAAGTCGATTACATCGACCCCAGTGCGTAACTGGTACTTATTTAATCGACCCCGAAAGGATGAAAGGCAAAGTCGACCTCGGCGGAATTTGAACTCAGAACGTAGCAGCAGACGGAATTCAAGATAAGCTACTTAATATATATATGCAATATACACATATAGTATATGCAATATACACATATAGTATTATTATAAAATGAAGTTGCCGAGCTGGCAGAATCGAAATCGCACCGTGTAAAATGTCTAGCGGCATTTCGTCCGTCTTTCGTTCTAAGTTCAAATTTCGTCAAGATCGGCTTTGCCTTTCATCCTTTTGGGGTCGATAAATTAAGTACCTTTTGAGTACTGAGGTCGATGTAATCGACTATTCACCATCCCCAAATTTCAGGCCTTGTGCCTATAGCAGAAAGGATTACATTATTATAAAGTAAGCATGCTGCCGATCTCTTTATTATTGGCATAAAGCCATGTTATACAGAGTGTACAGTGATACAAAGGGGACAACACAAAGACGCACATGGGGAACATAAAATGAAACGAATGAGTTATGAATTAAGTGGTGATAAAATGGCTTCCCATTCCTCAAAGCGCAAAGTTCTATTTTGCTGTTCTAACAGTTCAGTATTTATCGTTGATTTATTGCAGTTATATTTACCTTGTTCAGTCTTCCCAAAAATAATCCAATTCGGTAAAGTCTATCACAGATGGCATCTCATCGTATCGCACTTTAATAGCTGTACAATCAATCCTCTCTCCAAATCTTTCTTTCAACTTTGTTGCTTTTCCATCGTCCAGCAGTACTGCTATGGTATTTCTCTCATTCTCACTCTTAGAATTCCTTTTATCTTTGTTACATGTTTTTCTATCTTGATGCATCTTTTTATATACAACCATTCTTTTTTCATATTTTCCTGTTGGTATCTTCTCTGACTCTGTTCTTCTTTCCGGTCGCTCTTTCTGTTTTCCCTCATTTTTGCTTGTAGAAGGCTCTGGTTCTGGTTCTTGCTTTTGACGCTGTGTTGTTTCATTCTCTCTCTTTTCTTTTGCTGCTTTCCTTTTCTTTTTTGGGTGGTGACTCACCCTTTCCTTCTCTCTCGGTTTCGGCGACTGCTATTTCCTTTTCCACTACTGTACTTATCTCCTCTTCCTGACACTCTTCTATTACCTGTTCTTGTCTCTGAGGGCACTTTGCTCTTATGTGTCCCTTTATACCGCAACCGTAACATACTGGTGCCCTGCCCTCCACCATTAACCTTAGCCTGGTTTCATTAGGCAGGGCCACCTCTTCCACAATCTTGTAGAGGTCTGACAAGGTGATATTGAGTATGACCTCCAGGCCATACCCCCACCAGTTGACCTCTGCTGTCTTTGACATTTTAAAAATTTCTGTGTTTTCCTCCGTATTGAATAAAATTACCCCTACCAGCCAATCTTCCTCTATTTCAGGTGGCACCCTACCGATACGAACTCGGGCCGCGCGCTTTCCGCAATACGTCGGTAGTAGTGCCCAGTACGTCGGTAGTAGTAAGCATGCTGTCAGCAACGAACGAGTATGGATTGGAACATATTCTATATTTTTGTTGTTTTCAGTGTCTGTGTTCTTGAGTAAGACATTTTATTTCACGTTGTTCTACTCAGCTGTAGAAATGAGTTGCGACGTCACTGTTGCCAAGCTGTATCGGACTTTGCCTTTCCCTTGGATAATATCGGTGGCGTGGAGAGAGGAGACTGGTACGCATAGGCGATTGCAGGTCTTCCATAAACCACCTAGTCCAGACTTGTGCCTCAGAAGATAACTTTCTAGGTGCAATCCCATTCATGATCGAAGGTGGGGTCTTTATTTTTCAGTGTGTTTGTAATCTTGAGCGGAAATAGACATCCTTTTGACTTCCCACTCTTTAGCCCAACAATAATCCAGGATGTAACGGCCGGAGACGGAGAAAGAGAGTACTGCACCAGAACTCAGCTAGTACTCGTCTTTATTTGAGTAAGCGGGAGCAATGTGAAATGAAGTGCCTTGTTCAAGGATACATGCTTCCCAGCCAAAGACTAGATATTATGACCGTGAGCCGATCACATTAGGCGCTACTTTTATCATCATATTATGTTGCTATGTGTGTCTACACACACACACACACACACACACACACACACACACACACACACAAACACACACATATATATTCGTTATGTGCAACAGAAGCATTGGTTTAAAATGGTAACGTGTGCATCTTACATAAAGCAGATACATTTGATACCTTAATTAACTGCGGTATTCGTTTCAAGATAGCTACTATATATATAAGATAGATAGAGAGAGAGAGAGAGAGAGAGAGAGAGAGAGAGAGAGATTTGATAGTAGCACGGAATTGGTATGCTCGATGTTTACTCTTAATGTTGAACTATTTCCCGTTTTGACCGTAATTGTAAATGTCTAATCTGTATATAATTTACACCCAAACAAAGTTCAACTTTTCACATTATATATTTGCGTATGGGTGTGTGTGTGTGTGTGTGCATATATATATATATATATATATATATATATATGTATACATATATATATATATTTATATTTATATTTATATATATATATATATATATATATATATATATATATATATATATATATATATATATATATATATATATGTATGTGTATGTATACATATATGTAGATATGTGTTTATATATGTATGTATATACGTATGCATATACACATGAGTGTGTAGATGTGTGTGTGTGTGTGTGTGTGTGTGTGTGTGTGTGTGTGTGTGTTTGTATTTGTGATTAGTACATGCCATGTGAGTGCGTATTTCTTTTGCATTATTGCTTTCATCATTTGACATTTATATTTGTGAGAAATTCTGTATAGAAAAGAGACGTATTTCAGAATTGTTCGCACTTATCTAATTTTCTTTTATGTCGTGTGATCTTGTAGAATGCTATTGCTCCTTGTTTTGAAGCAGCAAGAAATCATTATAATTTATAGCCAATGTAACTGTTGGAGTCATGAAGTTTGCAACTTTTACATTTGCAATTAAACGTGTAAATCATTATTGGCCATTATTAGTACGTTGGTGTGATTACCAGAGGCTTGTGATTAGTCATTAGTAAAGAGATTTTTAGTTTCAATGTTTTTGTAGTCTGTTATTAGAGATAATTTTGCCTTCTGTTTTATGAGTTTTTGATAGTTTGTTGATTTATTTTATAGTTGATATACATTTGTTCCATTTGATTCATTAATTCAATTCTCTTTGTGCTGTTTGTTCATTATCAATAGGTGTAGTGTCTGATGTATTTATTACAGTGTATATATGTTTGTATTATTCTATGATTTGGTCTTTTAGTCTTTCCTTTTTTTTTCTTGTTTACTGTTGATTAGAGCTTGTTTTATTCTGTAGACATGTTTAAGTAGTGCTTCGATTGTAGGGGAGAAACTAAATGCTCATATTACATTTTTGTGTCTGTTTAAACACTCACCTTTTCCTATAAAATACAGAAATTTGTTAATGTGTTTGGTGTGGAAGAAAGAACTTGATAAATGTTATTCTTTATCGAAATGTTTATGTCTAGAAACAGAGTATCTGCATCGCCAAGAAGTTTTATTTAACTTTTCTGGATACTGAATTTAGTACGAAGTTATCTTGTTCTTTAACTTTTCTTATTTAATCTATCGACATTTTCTGGCAGGTTCATTATATATCGTCCCCATAAATAGTGTACACCTTATTGTATTGCCTTGTTATGTCTGTTTTATTTTCTAGTGGGAATGTCAGAATCATTCCCATCATCCCAGCCTTTTATGAAGTGACAACATCTCATGACATCAACTACTTCATCCATGTTTAGGAACAGTGAAAGTGGATTCGGGAAGTCTACTGTTCCACAGAAACTGAAAGGAACACTGATGAAATAGTAGTAAACAATTCAGTAACGTTTTTTGTTTATAGTATATTGAAAAGAAATGCTGTTCTCTGTAAATATACAAATAAACATGTACATACACAGATAAACATGCAAACAAATACGCATACACAGACACACATGAGTGTTGTACCAAAAGTAATGTAAAACGTAGGCATAACTTCTAATAAACTGACATAGCTAATTTAAATTGCACATGTTGGTAAAGTAACTCTTACGCTATCGTAAGTCTTCTTCGTATTTTTTCTCCATTGCAGACGAGAAATAGATTCCCTTCAGAAGCTATGTAGCGTCATTGAGTTTTTGATGGAGGAGGGATGTATGCTTCTTGACGTCCATAGAAGGCTAAATACTGTTTGCGGAGATAATACCAGTGACAAGAGCGATGTGTACAGATGGTTGAAGAAGTTTAAAGGAAAGGAAACTAACATGTAAGACCAACAGCACAGTGGAAGCTCATTAATAACAACCACTGATGCGAATCGTCAGCGATTGAGCGAAGTGATATGTGCAGAAAGACGAGTCGCAATTTCGGAATTTGCTATACAAACGAACATTTATTACAATGGTGGAAAATTTGGAATATCGAAAAACGCGTGCAAAGTAGACACCACAGCGGTTGATACACGTTTTGAAGAACTGAGGAGTAGAATTCTGCTCTTATCAGCTCTAAGTGTTTGAAGTAAATGAAGTATTTTTCTGACCCTTTGACTGGAAATGAAACATGGGCGTATGTAAATAGTTCGTAAATAAAAGCTGAGCACATAGAATGGCGTTATACCGCTTTTCCAAGACCTCAGAAGTTCAAGAGAGAGGGATCACCACAGAATGCCAAGGTGGCTGTTTTACTTTTTGTTTTGGGGGTTCTTTGCTTTTTTAAAATAATAAGGACGTCATTCTCCTTGAGTTTCTGAATCGTGGCGGTATCATGGACAGTATGTACCATACTGAGACGCTCTAAAATCATAGAGAAGCCATTAGGAAGGAAATACCGAAGAAGAAACTGAAAACGATTCACATTCGCCATGACAAGGTGCGACCACACACAACTTTGGTAACATGTCAGGCAAACAGTAAACTGGGCTGGTCAGTGTTCCCGTCGTACAACACAGACCTGGTTCCCCCACCCCACCCCAACTTCTATTTATTTGGTCAATTGAAGGACAATCTTCGTGGTCAGTGATGCGATGATACATACGAGGTGAAATTAAACTGTACAGAAATGGTTAAACTAGCATACAACGGAATTTTTTTGAAAGAGTTTCAAAAGTCGGGTTTATTGTCAGTGTAAATGTATCACTTGTGATGAAAACTGTCCAGTAGTAGCTTTTGGAAGAGTTACTCTACTAACATTCTACCATCTGCACGACCTATGCCAGTTAACAAAATCTATGCCCACTTTTTCATTTATAATTTATCAGCACCATTCTCCTCCTCCTTATCACCGTCGTCATCATCATCATCGTCATTATCATAATCATCATCATCATTGTCATCATCATCGTCGTCGCCGTCGTCGACATTATAATTATTAAACTAAACGTCTTGAATCGTGAATTTGAGTTCCAGAATTCTAATTACACAAATGATCGAACTCAGGAAGTAAGCTGACGATATAATAGAAAGGAAATGCTTTGAAAATTTTATTTATTCAATTATCACGCACAGAACGAGTAGTCTGCGCACGGAAATTAAACTGCTGTAGGTGTAACGAATTTCAAACCAAAATTCTTTGTATTGATGGCTAATCATATTTTGTTGCATTTGCAAATATATCTGCTTACTCATTGTCACGCAGCTTCCTTACGTGAATGCTTAATGCGCCTATGTTTGGCATGGACGATGTAAAAATCAGAAAAGAAAGTCTAGGATCAGTTTTGGAGTTCACTCAGCGGTAGTCCTGTATCTTAGTGAACTACACTCGAGCTTCAATAATAGATTTGTTTTTCTTCCCGTGTCAATATTCTGCGGTTGTTCACGAACATTCAGTTGTCCAGATGGTCTTTTCATCAGGACCATACAATAATATATAGGCCCGATGAAGAGAAAATAAATCTGTTTTATGGTAAAATAAAAGGAATACTTCAGAAATTTCCGTTTTGGAACTGAAGTAGGAACTGAAGTAGGGTGTTCAACATATGTTGATGAAAATCTTGCGAAATGAAACAATCGAAACCAAACTAAAACAGTTTACTCTTACGATAAATGTGCATAGAACTGAATTTCACAGTAAATGTTCTTTGGACATAGATTCACAGAGAAACTTAAATGCATCTGAGCTGCAAAAAATGGCAAGAATAGATGATTTGAATGATTTGTGAGATGTCCAATTTTTAAGAGGTACAGTTTTTGTAGCCATAATCTAGTACGAAGTAAGGTGAAGTTGTAAGTAAGGCGTTAAATTAGAAAGTAGATTTTAGAATTCTTACATACGGTATACATTCCATTGCGACAAGATCTCCCCACTTTTGATAGAAGCATTTCCTTTTCAATTTCCAGATACATTGAGACCAAGATGTTGAATTAATTGAGTAACTGAATTTAAAGAAATATGAGATGAGTACCCCTACATATATCACACTTACAGAGTACTCTGAAAGAATACATAAATATTCCCAATCAATCAAATAGTTGCATCCTATAAGTCCATTTATGTACAATGAGATTATTGCAACATAGTTCGATCTGATCTCGCCTATAAAAGGCTGGATATTGCCTGAGGATAAGGTGCGGTTATGCAATGATAATAAATGATGTCATATCTCATAACTATCAAGCATTGTTGCAGAAATTGAAACACGCTTAGAAACGTTTGAGCGATTCGTTCTTGTTTCTTGACTAACGTCATATATACAGTACGTATGTTTGTATATATTTGTGTGAATGCAAATATATAATTTTCTAGGTGCAATATATATATATATATATATATATGTGTGTGTGTGTGTGTGTGTGTGTGTGTGTGTGTGTGTGTGTGTGTGAGGGTAAAGACCCCACCTCGGTCATGAAGTACCATGTGACTGCACCTGGAAAATTACCCTCCGAGCCACAATACCGGGCAAGGTTGTTTATGGAAGACTAGCAGCCGCCCATGCATACAAGCCTCTCTTCTCCACGCCACTGATGTTATCCAATGGAAAAGCAAAGGCCGATACAGCTTGGTACCAGTGACGTCGCATCTCATTTGTAGACCTGAGTGAACTGGAGCAGCATGAAATAAAGTGTTTTGCTGAAGAACACAGCACACAGCCTGGTCCAGGAATCGAACTCAATACGTCATAATTGCGAGCTCGACGCCCTGACCACTGAGCTATGCGCCTTCACATATACGCGTGTGTGTATGTATGCGTGCTTGTGTGTGTGTGTGTCTGTGTGTGTGTGTGTGTGTGTGTGTGTGTGTGTGTGTGTGTGTGCGTGCGTGTTGTGTGTGTGTACATATATGTATGTATAATATATATATAGATAAATTATTTAGCTGTAAGGACCTACACATTGCAAATAAATACTTAGAAAATAGCTATGTAAATATGTGTATGTAAACATTTAAATATACTGCAGAACAACACAATCTATTGTAAAAGATATTAAAACAAATATCCAATTAAAGTTAGTCCAGACATTAATTAATATGTCGCACGTCTAGTTTAATGATGAATTGGGAATATAAGATAAATATTAAACATATGCTATGTATAGTAATTTCGGCCATTGTAAATTATGTAAGGTCTGACAAAAGCAGAAGACAGTTTTGTATAGATTGATAGGGAATATTTAGGATGAAAAAATTAAACAAGTGGATTGCATTTACGATTTGTTTGTTAGTAGATAATTATTGATGATAAACATTTCGATGAATTGATTTCTTATTGAAGAGTCTTGAATATTCTAGCTATATTTTTTTTTAATATAAATAATGCTCAGTCATTTCTCTATATAAAAATGGTTTTCCTCAGAAAGCTTTCTATATTGCAGCGTGCAGTTAGGCATTTAAATTGTAAATCTACCAATTTTATTTATTTATTTCCCGCACTTTCCTTTATACTTTTTTCCTTTCAGAGTGACTTAGGAAAGGAAACCTACAAACACATAAAACGGACGGGTGACTCAGTATTTTTATATCAAAATAATCATTGGAAGATGAAATAACTTGAATTAATACTCCGAGCTTTACGATGTCGATCTTCGACTGATTTTGAAAACTTTAGTATAACCTATATATATATATATATATATATGTATATATATATATATATATATATATATATATATATATATATATATATATATATATATATATATATATATATATATATATATATTATTTGAAATGCTTAGAAGAGGTTTTGGATAGGAAGGTGTTTACTGGCTGACTAATAGAAAGAAACCAGAATGATATTATTGACTGAATGGGTATAACGTATAAATATTGACTGAAAGTGTAA